>NW_025421930.1:0-160388 GCF_011764305.1 Mustela putorius furo
TCACTCCTAAATCTCAAGTCCCACCCTTTTGTGGAAATCAGTCTTCGAATAATTGTGCATTTCGACCACTGCCTCTCTGGACCCACAGGTGGGAAAAGGGGATGTATTCTAGAAAGCAAAGATCGAATTGCCTCTATTCAACCTAACCACACTGCAGTTAGATCAGACTTTTTTCATAGTGCACTCCCAGGGGACACTTACCTTGACTGCCACACCTTGCAACCTGGAGATTCTGTTGGGAAAAATCTCCACAAAGATTCTCTCCAACCTCCCCTGAGAAGCCTCTCTCCAATACTGCTAATAAAACCTTGCACTCCCAAAACTCCAGGGAATGGACTCTTGGGTCCAGGGACACCTTAAAGGAAGAACCAAAGCCTGACCTTGACCTATACATCATCTGGTCACAGAAGGTTAATACTGCACCAACTGAAATACAAATCATCTGGGGAGACAGCCTTCCCCACATGTATGGGACCAGGCCTGCATTCCTCTCCTTACTATTGCTCCTTCTCCATATTCTGTGCAAAGAACACGTCATTTTCTGCATTCTGAGTCTCTTGCAAAAGGAAGAAACTTCTTTGGATTATGGCCTTCCCAGAAAACACTAATTTTGATCTTGTGAGCATTTCTAGACATTTAGATGGTTCAGAATTCAAAAGTCATTCCTTTACCTCTACTATTAACTGAATCCTGATTCCAATCCAAATGCATGGTTTCTGAACTTACAACATAACAGACAACTTTTGATAACACATAGAGTTCTAAAAACTGTTCTTTTGAAAGAACAATACTGTTTGGAAATGTCCCGGAAGTATTCCTAGTCTTACAACACGTTCTCTAATGAATGCTTCATGTTTTTCAGTGTACTCTATGTCCCCAAACACACTCCCTGATTTCATTCAGTGCACTCTCACAGTATTTCACTATTTTGCTCATAGCCACTCATGGAGGACACTTCCAGGAGGCATACAGGATTCTGAGTTGGCCTTCATATGGAGAAACCCTCCCTCCTTCAGTCCAAACAAGTGCCAATATATATTTTTAGCTCGCTCCTATCATATGTAGAGCCCTGGTTTAGAAACAACACATGGTTTGGAATTGTCTCCTTACTTTGGTTCTGTACTTGCTGTTCCTCAAATCCTTTGTGTTAACACCATGCCCAGTGAGGTGATGCTGGCTCACTGGTTTCAATCTTGAGGAGATACAACCTAACAAGGGGAGTGGGAGAGAGTTTCTCCCTTTTAAACCTCTCTGTTCCTCAAGGTTCACTTGAGTAGTTTACAACTGTCATGCACATTCAACCAACATGGGATATGCCAACTAGAAAAGGCTTTGCTGGCACTGAAACACAAAACCACTAAATACAAAGAGCTTGACTGTTGATTTGAAATTCCTCCAAGGAAAGTTTCCTGAAGTTGTAATTTATAGTACAAATTAACTCACACACACTGTTGTATTCATTTCAGGTGTATAATAATGATTCAGCACTTCCATGCAATAGCTGGCATTCATCACAAGAATACAACTCAGTCCCCATCGTCTGTTGAAACCCATCTGCCCCACCAACACCTCCTTTCTGATTACCAACAGGTTGTTCTCTATTTAAGAGTCTGTTTTTTGTAGTGTGCCTCTTTTTAATTTCTCTTCGCTCATATGCTTTATATCATAATTTCCACAAATGAGTGAAATCGTATAGTACCTACCTTCTCTGACTGACTTATTTCGTTTGATCAGACGGGACAAAGTCATAAGGGGAATGTCACAGCAGAGGGAAGAGGTTTTGGTAGGGGGTGGTAGGGGGTTGTTATGACACACAGTACCACTCCACATAAATGGGGGGAGCCAAAAGGAGGACATGGACTTGATCTTGCACATGGGTGTCCCACTATTCCAGCTAGCAGAACTCTATTCTCATCTCTCTATCCAGCCACCCACCTCCTCCAACAGGCCTCACCCATGAAAAGCCATAAAGATTTGTACCACCAGATGCCTCCAATGCACTTCTGGTTCTTAACAGCCTTTCAAATTGCCCCCTGTCTCTGACAAGAGTGAACCTCTCCGAAGTTCCCCAATGTACCAAAGGATCAGTCACCGCTTCTTTGGCCTACATTCAGTTTTCCTTCCTTCTCAACAAACCCAACATTTGCTGATACTTCTAACCTTGAAGGTTACAAACTGGACGGCACTTTGTTTTACCTGGGGGCTCTGATTGCAACAGTAATCTGCAAGTGGGCCCCAAGTGCATTCTTCTAAGACACCCTGAGAGCCAGCAAGTTGTGTTTTCAGCTAATTCCCTACTACATGCTGCTCTTGTTCCTCTTGAGTCGGGATTTCTCCCAAGAAAACAAGCCAGCTTCTGGTAACAAAACAAACCATGGCATCTCCGGTATGGCATTCCCGCGACCCCTCCATCCAGGGATCCTTGAGTAAAATAGGTCTTGTTCAAATATCCTCGAGGAAAATGAGGACCCAAACCATGGGAAACAACACCAAAAATGTAACAATGAGGCGGCTTACCTACCACCAGGTTTCTGGAAGCCACCCAGAGCCCCTTCCTCAGCTCTCAGCCAACAAGGCCGCTTTCTACATCGCACCACAGGAGGCACCAACCTGCTGCAAAGCCCCGAGGGTCTCTCCAGGGTAGCATCAGAACTGGCTGCAAATGCAGCCCTGGCCCTCTGAGGGGCTCTGGGTCCTCAGCTGGTGGCAGAAACCCTTCTGGCTGTGAGGAACGCAGCGTCAGATGACGCCATGGTGAGCCTTCTGCTCCCTAAAAATCTGCTGTGGTGCATGGGCAGACAAAGTGCCCCTGCTGGCCTGAGGCGCTTGGGCGCCCTCTGCCCGCTTCCCTGGGAATCCCCGCAATGCTCTAAGCTGGGGCTGCTCAGCGGGAGGCACTGAGGCAGCTCTGGTTCCAGGGAGCCTGTTCTCTAGACCAGGGCAGGCCTCTGTGTCAGCGCCTCAGACACAAAGAAATCACTTCCTTCTTTCTCTGTGAGTGAAGAATGAACCGAACTTGACAATGTCACTACATAATGTGTAGTACTTGCACCACTCCATTCAATAATAAGACTACTGACATACAAAATGGAAAGTTACAGGGGCGCCTGGAGGGCTCAGTGGGTGATGCCTCCACTTTTGGATTAGGAAATGATTTCAGGGTCCTGGGAATGAGCCCTGCATCAGGCTCTTAGCTCAACAGGGAGCCTGCTTCCCCCTCTCTCTCTGCCTGCCTCTGCCTACTTGGGATCTCTGTCAAATATATAAATAAAATATTTTTTAAAAATGTAAAGATAGATGCATTTGCCCACCAAAATAGTCATACTACACAATTACACTACTGTATTTTTTTTTCTTTCCTTCTTTTTCCTCTTAGGAATAATTTCCAGTCAGGCCAGGATATATGAAAGTACACTGATACAAGACATCATCTAGCACCATGATCTTGATCGTGAGAGTTTATTTTGACCATGCCAATAAAGGGTTCAGTGACACATAGGTGCCAGGGTCAAAATGCAAACCTAGAGGGAGCTTCACATGTGTTATGAATTACTGCATGTCTCTTTAGATCGTATTTTCAATGATAGGTGCTTTAGATATGGTAGATGGATGAAATCATTTCCATCAGTCTGATAAGGAACCAATGTTACCTTCGAGTACTAATTGCCATCTCTTCACAGGCAGAAGAAAGCTTGGTGAAGTATGACATTTCTGCTTGGTTGTAGGAGAAGGCTGCAGGGATTGAAGCCATCCACCTAACATCCTGTGTCAGGATGGGCAGTGAACTTGAGGATAGCAACCCCTCATCCTAGTGCACATTGCTAGCTCCAGAGGGAGAAGATGGACCTTATTCTCAATACTCTGGGTTGAGATCAGCTGTGCCTCTGTGTCAGTTCCAGGCTGCAGGACTCGGGGCCTGGTTCTGGAACTTGAGATAGGCCCTGCTGGTGCAGGAGGAATGCAGCAGGGACAGGGGCAGGGAGAGCGATGGCTCAGGGCCACCTCCCCACAGGGCAAGCACTAGACACTACCTGCCAAAGAGCAGCATGCTCTCCCTCAAGCCACCTCTCTCCCTGAAAGATTCTGAGGCTGGGTCCCACATTTCCAGGTCAAATGACGGGGACTCACCTTCCCAAGTGAAATGGCCGCTGGAGGAAGATTGGAGCCCTGGGCTCAGAGAACTCTGATGCTCGGGATTCCTGCCTTTTCTTGCCCCAACACTGAAAGCCCCTCCTCCGTGGGCCATGGTTCCCCCTCCACACTCCTGGGCCACGTCCCACCTGTCTTCATGCAATTCCCCTTTGTCCCTTCCTCTCGCTATCCCTGTTACCTCTGACTCTTCCTCTCCTACTTTCAGACACCTGGTGGTGCCACACTGTCTGGGTGCTGTCCAGAAGTCCATTGACAGAAAAGCGTATGATGAACCTGTTGACTTAAATTAGTAAGTTTCATGGAGTTCCCACACAGAGCAAGCATGAGAATCAGCTTGTCATTTTTCCATGTATGTACATAATGTAAGCTCCACACTGACACCTAGTGAGGTTACAGAGATAAGTGGCGTTTCTAGAGATGTTTTAGGTGTAATACCTTCTCTGTTAATATGGGATGATTTGAGCACCATAAATCTTTCTATCCAAAGTTGAATTCCCAGGACTGAAGGAAGTCTATATTTTTAAAACATTTTTTTCCATTTATTTATTTTCAGCATAACAGTATCATTATTTTTTCACCACACCCAGTGTCCCATGCAATCCGTGCCCTCTAGAATACCCACCACCTGGTAGCTTGACCGCCCACCGCCCCGCCACTTCAAACCCCTCAGATTTTTTTCAGAGTCCATATTCTCTAATGATTCACCTCCCCTTCCAATTTACCCCAACCCACTTCTCTCTAACTCCCCATGTCCTCCATGCTTTTTATTATGCTCCACAAATAAGTGAAACCATATGATAATTGACTCTCTCCGCTTGACTTATTTCACTCAGCATAATCTCGTCCATGTTGCTACAAAAGTTGGGTATTCATCCTTTCTGATGGAGGCATAATACTCCATAGTGTATATGGACCACATCTTCCTTATCCATTCATCCGTTGAAGGGCATCTTGGTTCTTTCCACAGTTTGGCGACCGTGGCCATTGCTGCTATCAACATTGGGGTACAGATGGCCCTTCTTTTCACTACATCTGTATCTTTGGGGTAAATACCCAGGAGTGCAATGGCAGGGTCATAGGGAAGTTGTATTTTTAATTTCTTGAGGAATCTTCACACCGTTCTCCAAAGAGGCTGCGCCAACTTGAATTCCCACCAACAGTGTAAGAGGGTTCCACTTTCTCCACATCCTCTCCAATACATGTTGTTTCCTGTCTTACTAATTTTGGCCATTCTAACTGGTGTAAGGCGATATCTCAATGTAGTTTTAATTGGAATCTCCCTGACGGCTAGTGATGATGAATATTTTTTCATGTGTCTGATAGCCATTTGTATGTCTTTATTGGAGAAGTGTATGTCCATATCTTCTGCCCATTTTTTGATATGATTGTCTGTTTTGTGTGTGTCGAGTTTGAGGAGTTCATTATAGATCCTGGATATCAACCTTATGTCTGTACTGTCATTTGCAAATATCTTCTCCCATTCCGTGGGTTGCCTCTTTGTTTTCCTGACTGTTTCCTTTGCTGTGCAGAAGCTTTTGATTTTGATGAAGTCCCAAAAGTTCATCTTTGCTTTTGTTTCCTTTGCCTTTGGAGACATATCTTGAAAGAAGTTGCTGTGGCTGATATCGAAGAGATTACTGCCTATGTTCTCCTCTAGGATTTGGATGGATTCCTGTCTCACTTTTAGGTCTTTTATCCATTTTGAGTTTATCTATGTGTACAGTGTAAGAGAATGGTCAAGTTTCATTCTTCTACTTATAGCTGTCCAGTTTTCCCAGCACCATTTATTGAAGAGACTGTGTCTTTTTTCCACTGTATATTTTTTCCTGTTTTGTCGAAGATTATTTGACCATAGAGTTGAGGGTCCATATGGCTCTCTACTCTGTTCTACTGGTCCATGTGTCTGTTTTTATGCCAGTACCATTCTGTCTTGGTGATCACAGCTTTGTAGTAAAGCTTGAAATCAGGTAACGTGATGCTCCCCAATTTAATTTTTGTTTTTCAACATTTCCTTAGCAACTCGGGTCTCTTCTGATTCCACACAAATTTTAGGATTATTTGCTCCAGCTTTTTGAAGAATACCGGTGGAATTTTGATCAGAATAGCATTAAAAGTATAGATTGCTCTAGGCAGTATAGACATTTTAACAATGTTTATTCTTCCGATCAAAGAGCATGAAATGGTCTTCCATCTTTTTGTGTCTTCTTCAATTTCTTTCATGAGTGTTCCGTAGTTCCTTGAGTACAGATCCAAAGAGGTAATTTGGTTAGGTTTATTTCCAGGTATCTTATGGTTCTTGGTGTTATTGTAGATAGAATCAGATCTCTAATTTCCCTTTCTGTATTTTCATTGTTAGTGTATAAGGAATCCACTGATTTCTGTACATTGACTTTGTATCCTGCCACATTACTGAATGGCTATATGAGTTCTAGTAGTTTGGGGGTGGGGTCTTTTGGGTTTTCCATATCAAGAATCATGTCATCCGCACAGAGAGAGAGTTTTATTTCTTCATTGCCAATTTGGATACCTTTTATTTCTCTTTGTTGTCTGATTACTGTTGCTAGGACTTCTAATACTATGTTGAACAAGAGTGGTGAGAGTGGGCACCCTTGTCGTGTTCGTGATCTCAACAGGAAGGCTGCAAGCTTTTTCCCATTGAGGATTATATTTGCTGTGGGTCTTTCATAGATAGATTTGATGAAGTTCAGGAATGTTCCCTCTATCCCTACACTTTGAAGCATTTTAATCAGGAACGGATGCTGGACTTTGTCAAATGCTTTTTCTGCATCAATTGAGAGGACCATGTGGTTCATATCTCTTCTCTTATTAATTGTTCTATCACACATTGATTGATTTGCGAATGTTGAACCATCCTTGGAGCCCAGGGATGAATTCCCCCTGGTCATGGTGGATAATCTTTTTAATGTGCTGTTTGATACTGTTTGCTAGGGTCTTGTTGAGAATCTTAGCATCCATATTCATCAGTGATATTGGTCTGAAATTCTCCTTTTTGGTAGGGTCTTTGCCTGGTTTGGAGATCAGGGTAATGCTGGCTTCAAAGAAAGAGTCTGGAAGATTTCCTTCTGCTTCAATTTTTTGAAACAGCTTCCAGAGAATAAGTGTTATTTATTCTTTGAAAGTTTGGTAGAATTCTCTGGAGAATCCATCAGGTCCTGGGCTTTTTTTTTTTTTCTGAGGGTTTTGAACACCACTTCAATCTCGTTACTAGATATTGGTCTATTCAGGTTGTCAATTTATTCCTGGTTCAATTTTTTCTAGTTTATAGTTTTCCAGGAATGCATCCATTTCATCTAGGTTGCTAAGCTTATTGGCTATAACTGTTGATAATAACTTCTGATGATTGTTTCAACTTCTTTGGTGTTCGTTGTGATCTCTCCCTTTTCATTCATAATATTATGTATTTGAGCTTTCTCTGTTTTCTTTTGGATTAGTGTCGCCAATGGTTTATCGATCTTATTGATTCTTTCAAAAAACCAGCTTCTAGTTTCATTGATACGTTCTACTGTATCTATGGTTTCTACCTCATCGATCTCAGCTCTAATCTTGATTATTTCCCTTCTTATGTGTAAAGTTGGTTTGATTTGTTGTTGATTCTCCAGTTCATTAAGGTGTAGTGAGAGCTGCTGTGTTCTGGATTTTTCAGCTTTTTTGAGGGAGGCTTGGATGGCTATGTATTTCCCCCTTCGGGCCGCCTTTGCTCTATCCCATAGGTTTTGGATGGTAGTATCTTCATTGTCATTGGTTTCCATGAATTGTTTTTAATTCTTCCTTGATCTCCTGGTTGATCCAAGCATTCTTAAGCAAGGTGGTCTCTAGCGTCCAGGTGTCTGAGTTCCTTTGGAACTTTTCCTTGTGATTGAGCTCCAGTTTCAAAGCATTGTGATCTGAGAATGTGCAGGGAATCCTCTCAGTCTTTTGGTATAGGTTGAGTCCTGATTTGTGACCTAGTATGTGGTCTATTCTTGAGAAGGTTCCGTGTGCACTTGAGAAGAATGAGTATTCTGTTGTTTTAGGGTGGAATGTTCTGTATACATCTATGAGGTCCATCTGGTCCAATGTGTCATTCAATGCCCTTGTTTCTTTATTGATTTTCTGCTTGGATGATCTGTCTATTTCTGAGAGAGGCGGGTTAAGATCTCCAATGATTAGTGTATTCATATCAATATGACTCTTTATCTTGATTAACAGTTTTCTTATGTAATTGGCTGCTCCCATATTGGGGGCATAGATATTTACAATTCTTAGATCATCTTGGTGGATAGTCCATTTCAGAATGATGTAGTGTCCTTCTGGATCTCTGACTACAGTCTTTAGTGTTTAAAATCGAATTTGTCTGATATGAGAATTGCTACCCCAGCCTTTTTTTGAAGCCCATTGGCATGAAAGATGCTTCTCCATCCCCTCACTTTCAGTCTACGTGTATCTTTAGGTTCAAAATGGGTCTCTTGTAGACAACATATGGATGGGTATTGTCGTTTTATCCAGTCTGCAACCCCGTTCCATTTTATGGGCGCATTTAGGCCATTCACATTGAGGGTGATTATTGATAGATACGTTTTTATTGACATCATGTTACCTTTGAAGTCTTTCTTTCTGTAGATTGTCTCTATATTTCTGTTCAATGCTATTCTTGGGCTTTTTCCTCCTTTAAAGAAGCCCCCTTAATATTTCCTGTAGTATCGGCTTGGTGGTGGTTGCGTAGTCTTTTAAGCCTTGCCGATCCTGGAAACTCTTTATCTCTCCATCCATTTTGAATGTCAGTCTTGCTGGATAAAGTATTCTTGGATGCATGTTCTTCTCATTTAGTGCCCTGAATATATCTTGCCAGCCCTTTCTGGCTTGCCAGGTCTCTGTGGACAGGTCTCATGTTATTCTGATGGGCTTTCCTCTGTACGTAAGGATCTTCTTTGTCCTAGTGCTTTCAAGAGGTTCTGCCTACAAATATAATTCTTCATTCTTACTTTTAGGTGTCTCGAGGACTTTCAAGAATGTGTAATCTTGGGGGCAAACCTTTCGGCCTCTAGTACATAAACTCTGGTTCTATTCATGACATTTGGAAAATTTTCATGAAGAACTTGTTCCACTATATCTTCTAGACTTCTTTCTTTCTCCTCCCCTTTAGGGATTCCAATAATTATGACGTTGGAATGTTTCATGGCATCATTTATTTCCCTGATTCTGTTTTCGTGGCTTCTAAGCTGTTTGTTCCAGCTTCCTCCTGATCCTTTCTCTCTGTTTGTCCTCCAGATCACTAATTCTATCTTCTGTCTCAGTTACTCTAGCATTGAGAGAATTTAGATTACATTGGAACTCATTGAGACCATTGTGAAGCTCATCCCTGGTAGCTTTCAGCTCTTCCCTAATATTGAAATCTTTGTCTCTGGTCCTTTTCCATTCAGCCCTAATCAATTCCGTTTGGTCACCCATGGCTTTCTCCAACCTAGCTATTGCTTGGATAATTGTTAGCCTGAATTCTCTTTCCAACATATTGTCTATGTTGATAGCCGTTAGCTCTGTTGCAGAAGGTCCATCCTCTGTATTTTTCTTCTGTTAGGCATTCCTCCTCCTAGTCATTTTGGTGAGAGATGGCTGAACGGGTGTAGCTGGGTGTATTGACTGTGGTGCAGTCAAGGTGCACCCTGGAATGCTTCTGAGCAATCAGGGTTCCCCACCCAAATGAGAGGAAAAAGAAAAGGAAAAGAAAAAAAGAGAGAGGGAGAGAGACAGGAACGAAAAGTGAGATAAAAGAGAAAGTTTAGCCCAAATGGGTCGTAGGTAAGATTTATGAAGTATACAAACAGACACAGACAAACAAAAAGACTGATAAAAGTATATGACAAGATAAAAATATATATATACATTTGCATATATATATGCAAATAAAGGAAGAACCTCATCAAAAAGAACCCTACATATAAGATTTATATACTATCAGGATAAACACAAAATTACAGAAACACTGGTGGAAGAAAAAGATGGGAGAGTGGTTGTAAATTCTCAGTGTGGGTGAGGAAGGTTGTTTTGATTCTTCCTGGATGTATCTTGATATCTTTGTTAAAGGACTCAACTTTCCTAAGATAAGGGGGGATTAGGAATTGGTTTACCTATAGGGGTGGCATTGATTGGGGAAAGGGGCTTACCTTGAAGTTTAACTCTATATGAATATTAGAAAATAAAAATTAAAAAAAGGAATAAACTAAACTAAACTAAAATTTAAAAAAAGAAATTTAAAAAATAGAAATGCAAAAGGAAAACACAGGTGTATGTATCAAAAAGTTCAGGTTAGAAGGTTATTATGGAATTTGATGTACTGCACATCTCACTGTGACAGTAAATAGGTTAAAAATTATCTATATAATAATAAAAAATTAACTATATAAAAAAATTAGCCAGAATAGTGGGATCAAATTAATTATAAAAATTGTCCTATGAAGTAGTGGTGGTTGTTCTCTTGTCATCTATTTTTTTTTCCCTTTATGGGTTGGTTTTCTGGGGGAGGGGCCCGCCACGTGGGTTTTCAGTCCCTGAAGTTCTCTCAGCTAAGTACTCCCGCCCCCCTCAAGGGGGTGGGCTCTGAGGAAACTGTTTTTTTCAGGCTTTTGTTCTCTGGAGGTTTTTATATTTGTTCACTTTTGTTTTTCTCTCTTGCCTTGACCGCTTTTGATGTTTTTTGTAGGTTTAGAAGAAAGCAAACTTCACCCTGACCTCCCTCTCAGAAAGAAGCCTCAGTCTGGCTGCAGAGTACATATAAATCCCCCCTCGGCCGCTGGCAGAGCAGGTTCCCAGTCGTGGTCCCTGCGGACTCAGGATTTTTCGCTGTCTGGGCAGCTCCAGACTGCCAGAGAAGTTCCAAGCAGTGATCACAGACAGATTTTCCTGCTGGCCAGGGCTTGGAGTGCCTATTATTTCTGGTCCTAGAGCACCTGGCTGGCGTTTGTGTGCACCTCTCTCAGGGGAGAGTGCGGGGCATGACTTGGACTCTGATGGCACAGCAGGGCACTTGCGTGGGGACTGAAAAAGACTGTGCTTCTGTTGGCTGGCGAGCCCTCCCAGCCCTTCACGGGAGGCCGGGCGCACTCTCAGGCCCACTGGTGGTTCAGGGACCGAGACCTGGTTTCTCTGCTGCAGTCTCTCTGGCTCTGTGCCAGGGGTAACTGTCCTGGGTTTGGGGACTTAAGCCCCGACCCTAACAACCCAATCCCAGCAATTCCCCGCCCCCCTACCCCCCGTGATCCTTTGCTCTTTTTGAGGGCTTTCTACCAGACTCCGGAGTTAATGCTGGTCCCCAGGTGCAGGGCACTCTCGTATTGGGATATTACTTTCCAATGGGTCGCTTCTGGTGGCTCCATTTGTTTATCTTCTGATATCTGTCCGACTTTCCCACTCCGCTTTACCTGCCCACTGGCGTCTTCTGCTCCAGTAGAGATCTAGACGTGTATAATTCTTATCTCAGGCTGATTTGGTGGGTGATTGGAGATCTTTGGAAGGTAATCAGCTCACTTTAGGGTGCAGGTTGAAAGGGCGCCTCCTCCTACTTCCCCGCCATCTTGTCTCCCCCCTGGAAGTCTATGTTAATACCACATATGCAGTATCATTTTCATTCATATCATACCAGTTATTCCTATGAGATTCCCTTTTGCAGTTTTATTCAAAAAGCTATTCAATTTCCAAGTATATGGGGAAATCCTAGTTATCCTTTCTTGATTAATCCAGCACATTTGCAATTATGATCAAAGAACAACTCTTGTGGTTTTCATTCTTCTGAAATATATTGAGACTTCCTTTATTTCCAATGTATAATTATAGTTGAATTCAATTCCTTCTTTGAAATAGACTAATATCCAGGCAATCCTGGACTCCAGAATGGGGCCCATTCCCCCTTGGAGGGCCAGGATAAAAGGAAAGGTAGAGCAAGACCTTCATTCATACTCACACCCCCTCCTACTAACTAGAGGGGATCAGGAGAGATGGTGGACCCAAGGAACTTCCAACACCTGAAGAGTAGGAGTCTGGAGCCAAGATGGATCTTGGGAAACCTTGGAGAGCAGAAAAGGAGGAAGGGACATGGAAAGTGGGAGCAGGGGATGTAGGGTTGGATGAGAGTGAGCCTAGGACTGGATCCAAAGATAAGGACTGGACAAGAGTTGAGGGTGAGTATATTACCAAGAAGTACCCTTATGGACAAAATGGAAGTCAAAGAAGAACCTTCAAGAGATAGGATGTTTGAACTCAGTAACAGTACCACTGATAATGATACTACAATGTATGTCTCCTTCCAGCCTGAGCATTCCACTTTGTGTGACAAGTTGAATAATCTCACTATTATCTAGGTCACTCTACTGCCTTGCATGCATGGATTTTCAGTTCTCCTACACAAGGGAAAAATGTAAGTTGGTTCTCATGACTGAGCTTTGAGATCTCCCAAGAATGTGTGTGTTTTAAAAGGTAGATCCTCTCCTGGGGCACAGAGAGACAACACCCACCATTGTTGGCAGCACCAGGAGTTATGAGGGGTTGGGTGCCTCAGAAAGTGACTCTAAGACAAGGATGTGTGTATAAGTAGTTTCTCTGGAAGGATCTTTGGTGGGAAGAAATGATGGGAGCTAAGATGTGAAGAAGGAGGGCAGCCAACACAGAAGACAGGGTGTTAGTTTAGAGGTCACTGCTTGGGCAACTCTGTCTCCATCCACTGGGAACGTTTTAAATACATGCAGAACAGCCCTGAGTCATCCCATCCAAGTGCAAAAAGACCTGCACGGGATGAGTGTTGCTCTTATGGACATTGGTTACCTGGCTCCCGAGCTCACTGCCATGGCCAAAGAAGCCAAGGAAGCCAATGGACACCCTCGGGTAAAGAGCTGCAGGCAACTGTGAAGGCAGCCACTGTGTGTACAAGACAGGGCTTGTCAGTGAAGACACCAGAGGGCACCAACCCTCTCCTCTCCTCTCCTCTCCTCCCTATCATGACCCATGGGATCTGAAATATTGAGAAGTTAGTGTAGTGCTGCCCATCATACACCAAATGACTGCCAGGATGCCTTACTTTCCTGATCACTTACAGTCCCAATGCTGATACTTCTTAAATAACAAGTAATTTGTGTCCCATGACTCCTCCAACCCCACTCTTTCACTCCAGAAGTTTCAGTTCAAGCAACTCTTCTTGCAAGCACTCTTCAAATCTTGCCAGGAACAAAGACATGCACCTTTAGCAAGGGATGGAGGACTATCGACAGCGTATACCTTGTGCCAAGAATAATGAACACTTTTGTCCTCCAGGAAAAAATTCCTATTCCTTGCAGTCTCGGAAGTCATAGGATCTGAGGCTTAAGAGCGCTCACTATCCTTGAAATCAGTATTAGTAAGTGCAGCTTTATAAGCTGAACAGCAATTGACAGTAGATTGCAGTAGTGACAAAATAAAAAATCTAATTATGGTCCCTTCCTATAAACATTAACAATTAACTGTGTATCTTGAAATCAACCATTTATACATACATACATGCATATACATATACATATATTTTTTTTTTTTTTGAGAACGAGAGAAAAAAGACTGAATTGGTGCGGTGGGCTAGAAGGCGATGGAGAATCTTTTTTTTTAACAAGGTTTTATTTATTTATTTGACAGACAAAGAGATCACAAATAGAGAGGCAGGTAGAGAGAAGAGAGAAGCAAGCAGAGAACATGATGTGGGGCTCGATCCCAGGACCCTGAGATCCCACCAAGCAGAGAACATGATGTGGGGCTCGATCCCAGGACCCTGAGATCAAGACCTGAACTGAGGGCAGAGGATTAACCCACCGAGCCACCCAGACACCCGAGAGGGAGAATCTAAACAGACTCCATGCTCAATGTGGAGCCTGATTTGGGATTAGTTTCATGACCCTGATATAATGACCTCAGACAAAAATCAAGACTCTGATGCTTAACCAATTGAGCCACCAAGGTGGTCCCCCCATATCAACTCTCTTTTAGCCCCTCCAGTAACCTCTAAATAGCCTTTGTTGGTATTAATCATTCTAGTATTACAGCCATGATTTTTCTCTCCATGAGTAATTAGCCCCTGGAATGGCAGGCACCAACTTCATAGAGCGCCATGTAAGGACACACCCATTCTAGATTAGAAAACTACATTATGATAGAATACAAAATGTTATATATGTTTTACCTTAACATAAAACATCTGTAATTGCTCTGTGATTTCTATATTGTGTATTACTCAATTTTGTTAACATAAATGCTATTATTTAAATAAAACAACAGGGGTGCCTGGGTGGCTCAGTGCGTTAAGTCTTTGCCTTTGCCTCGGGTCATGATCTTGGGGTCCTTGGATGGAGACCCACATCGGACTCTCTGCTCAGCGGGGGACTTTCTCCCCCCCGCCACCCCTGCCTATCTGCCTACTTGTGATCTCTCTCTCTGTGTCTAATTAATAAATAAAATGTTTAAATAATATAAATGAATAGATAAATAAATAAAACAATAGAAGAGAATAGGTGTCAATTACTAGTAAGTAGTGGTAGGAATAATTATGCTACATTATGCATTTAAAAATAAAAAAAAGATTACTAATAAACTTTTCACTTTGTAATAGGTTTAGACTTACCAACAAAACCAAATAGAAAAGACAGGACTAAACATTTCCATACACCTAACACAGTTTGCAAACTATTTTCCTTTTTTGTAATTCTTTAATTCCAATATGGTTCACATATATTAGTTTCTGGAATACAACAGAGGGATTCAAGACTTTCATGCATTCTCTAGGGCTCATCAGGACAAGCAGCTCCTTCATCCCTATCACCTACTTCACCCATGCTGCCAACCATCAGTTTTGTTGTCTGTCGTGAAAAGTCTGGATAAAAGAGCTCAGACTGAGGCAGGAATCCACCAAAATCCTAGAGGAGAACACAGGCAGCAACATCTTTGACCTCAGCCACAGTAACTCCTTACTAGATGCACCTCCAAAGGCAAGGGAAACAAAAGTGAAAATGAACTTTTGGGATTTCATCAAGATCAAAAGCTTCTGCGCCACAAACGAAAACCATCAACAAAACAAAAAGGCAACCCACAAAATGAGAGAACTTATTTGCAAATGACACTACAAAGGGCTGATATCCAAGAACTATAAAGAACTTCTCAAACTCAACACCCAAAAAACAAATAATCGAGTCAAAAAATGGGCAGAAGATGGGACCAGACACTTCTGCAAAGAAGACATACAAATGGCTAACAGATGCATGAAAAACTGTTCATCATCATTAGCCATCAGGGAGATTCAAATCAAACCACACAGAGATACCACCTTCCACCAGGTAGAACCGCAAAAACTGACAAGGCAAGAAAAACAAACCAGTGTTGGAGAAGTTGGGAGAAAGGAGAACCCTCTCATACTGCTGGTGGGAATGGAAGTTGGTACAGCCACTTTGGAAAATGGTGAAGAGGTTCCTCAAAAAATGAAAAATGAAGGATACGATATTTTACACCAGCGCTGAACCTGTTAAGAAAATTACATGTGGCCAAGTGATTCATGTTGGCTGGCTCAATTGTTCTCATGATACCTCATTTTTCTCTTCCTCCCCTTCATCCTCTTCAGCAGTAACTAGACAATCAAATATTTCATTTTATAAAGACATTCCAAGACTGGAAGGATGTAGAGTGAGTTCAATGAGTTTCAGGCGGAAGGAAAAAGATGTGACAGTAACATGGAACCCCCATATCCTGGGGGACTGACAGGTTTGCAAGAGGGGTGGCCCATCACAGTATTAATCCTTCCAATACTGGGGATATTGAAGTGAGTACACATGAGCCTAAGTAATGTCTTTCTGCAACCTGGATGGGGTGCGGGGTTTCTGCCTCAGGGATTTAGAAGGCCAACAGTTGTTCAGGGTCTTTTAGAACTGAAGGATTAATCTGGATTGCTTGATTGACTCACTGACTTTATTTATGATAAGAAAATGTTGGTCACAGTTTCACGACATACAGAATTGAGACAGGCAGTCAATACCTAAACATCTGCTCTCCAGGGTTATGTTTTTAAAAGACTGGATGTGTAGAAAACAAATCTGACTTAGGTACCAGTCACAAGTCTTTAGCTCATGGGTTGCAGCCTGCCAATACACAGGGGCCATCTCTGGCTCACTGATATCACAGAACAGAAACAGAATCTGTTACAATGAAGATGTAATATTTCATCATGAAGGTTTTCTTTTTTTCCAAACAAAGGTCACAAATTACTCAAACTCATAATTTATTCTGTTGTGCTTTGTAGCAAATGAAAAAAAATATTTTTAAATGAAAGATTATTTTGGGAGTGATTTAGATGTTACGTTTTGTGCAATAAACAATTTACATCTTAGGGGATCACAAGAAAATATTGAAAGCCCAAACTCTGGAAGGATTCTGAATTTGAGTATTATAGATTATTATAGTGTTTATATGCCTAATCATATAGTGATAGTAAGATCTAGTCTTATATGTACAACAAAATTCAAAAATAATTTGTAATGCTACTACAACATTATATTAGACCTGAAACACTATTGAGAATATTCAAAGAAAAATGCTATCCCCTGGTTATTGACGGGAAACAGGTAAAGCCCATCAGTGAGGAAAAGCTTCAATTATAAGAGATGTCATATTAAGAATGTCATAAGGGGGGCACCTGGGTGGCTCAGTTGTTATGCATCTGCCTTTGGCTCAGGTCATGATCCCAGAGTCCTGAGATCAAGCTCCACATTGGGCTCCCTGCTCTATGGGAAGCCTGCTTCTCCCTCTCCCACTCCCTCTGCCTGTGCTCTCTCTCTCTGTAAAACTAATAAATAAAATTAAAAAAAAAAGAATGTCATAAGGGGAGCACCTGGGTGGCGTTAGAGCCTCTGCCTTAGGCTCAGGTCATGGGTTAGAGCCTCTGCCTTAGGCTCAGGTCATGATCCCAGGGGTGTGGGATTGAGCCCTGCATCGAGCTTTCTGCGGAGCAGGGAGCCTGCTTCCTCCTCTCTCTCTGCCTGCTTCTCTGCCTACTTGTGATCCCTGTCTGTCCAACTAATAAATGGAATCTTTAAAAAAAAAATGTCATAAGGGTGTGCCTGGGTGTTTCAGAGGATTAAGCACCTGCCTTCTGCTATGGGCATTTCTCAAGGTCCTGGGATCTAGCCATGCAGCAGGCTCCCTGCTCAGCAGAGTCTGCTTCTCCCTCTGCCTAACCCCCTCCATACATGCTCTCTCTTTCTCTGTCTCTCAGATTAATAAATAAAATCCTAAAAACAAAGAATTGGGTCATAAAGATAGATGATACATTAGTTGATTTTCTTAGCATGGAGAAGAAATAAGGCTATGTTAATTTATGAAATCAATAAATGGTTAAAAAAAGGATACCGTCAAAAGATTGCTTATATCCATACACTGCATGTTAAGTAAGTAGAACTTAAATAAAAATTTTGAAAAGAAAAAAATAATTGCCCATATCCAGACATAAGATAATGGAGCAACTGCAGCATGTTTGGAAAAGAATGGAAGACATTTTTTTCTTCCCTCACAATGATTACGTCCACTTGCACCTTGCTCAGAAACTAACCTTAAGAGGGACATCATCTCCATTTAGGAGATGCAAACATGCATCTTTCATATTCCATATTTCAATATGCAAACTTTCACAATTTCATACTTAGGATATATGATTTTTCCAAATTCAATGGACTTGGGAGATATTCTCAGGCCTTAGTCATAAACAGAAAATCTCCAATAAATACACTATAATTAAATGAAATCATATGGATGCATATAGATTACACTTCTTTTGTAATATGTCAAGGTGGCATGATAGTTTTAAATGGGTGAGAAACGTTAATAGAGATGTAAACAACAAATCCTGAAGGGACACAAAGTTGCACGCTCACGACAAGGTCTGTTTTCTTTACAAGTCACAAAGGAACCTAAAAGTACGTGTGAGGCATGGAAAACTCAGGAAGAGCTATGAATATGATATCTGAATTAGAAATAAGCAACAAAGGAAAAGAAAAAAGTGGGAAGTGCATGAATTGGTCGATCTAAGCATCTATTTTAATACCTTCAACAAATAGCAGCAGCTTTTTTTCAAATGCTGATTCACAGATTTTGCTTAGTACAATCTTTCGCATATTGAGAAGTGGTCTTGACACTTTAAACAGAAGAAATCTCAGTGGAATCCTGCGAAAGAGCTCTTCCTGAACTCTTTAACCAATTTAAAACTGCTGAAGATTGTTACCGACTCATGACAAAATTAGAAAACATGGCAAATCTCAGTTGAAAAGAGATAAGCAGGGGCACCTGCATGGATCAGGTCTTGATGTCAGGACCCTGGGATTGAGTCCCACGTTGGAGTCCCCACTCAGTGTTGAGTCACCTTCTCCCTCTGCCTCTGCCTCCCCCTCCTCACCACTGTACTCGCATAAAATCATTAAAAAAGAAAACAGAGAAAAGGAGATGAGAGGTAAAAGGCACGTTTTGAAGATATTATTGATGAGTTTCCTTCCAATGATCATGAGAAAGGATCAATAAAACAATTCCTGTTTTCCTTGTAAATTTAACCTTAAAAAAATGAAAGGTTTATGGAATCAGGGACCTGTCAAGTTTGCACTTGTTTTCCAACTACTGTAACATTGTTGGAAAAAAATAAACACTGAAAAGTAATAAAAGCATCAGTGCAGGACAGTCTGTGCTTTACCTGGGGTACTGGGTCTAGCAGAACTCAGAGAGCAGGATCCCAGCTCCTCCTTCTAGAAGGTCCTGAAGGTCAATGGTTTTTGCATTCCTGGCCCAACCCAATGTAGCTCCAGTTTCTCTGAAGCTGAGTCACGATTTCTCTCCCCAGAAACAAGTCGGCATTGGTGAAAAACCAACCACAGTATTTCTGTTGCAGTGTCCCGTGACCTCTCAATCCAGAGACCCCTGAGTAAAATAGGGTCTTCAAATGTCCTCAGGGACAATGAGGACCAAACCCTGGGAAGAGCCCCAATATGTCATTGCCTGTACTTTCTCACCTACCAGCATGTTCTGGGGAAGCTCCCAGAGCCCCCTACTCAGCACTCAGCCAACAAGGCCGCTTCTCTGTCACACCTCAGGAGGCAGGAATTTACTGCAAAGGCCCCAGGGTCTCCCCAGGGCATCGGGTGAACTGGCTGGAAATACAGCTCTGGCTCTCTATCCTGGGGCAGTGAGAATGGAGCTGGACCCCATGACCTGGGAAGAAGGAGGGCTCTGCTGCAGAAGGGATTGGGAAAAAAGGGCCTACCTAAAAAGGGGACAGAAGCATACACACCCAAATCCTCCTGCTGCTGAGGAAGGGATGGGTCTCCTTTCGGGGACCTCTGCCCTGCCCATCCCTCAACAGGGAAACTGTGGGAGGACTGTGGGGCATCATGGGTCTTACCACAAACACTGCCACCATCAGCTCCACTCAAGGCCCCCCTGTGGTTGGGGGGCAGCTGGTTAGGTGAAAACCCTGCACAAAAGCTGGTTTAATGCAGGGCCTCCTCACCAGGCTCTCAGGGCCTCACAAGACACTTCATTCTCTGCTCACTGTCACAGTAGACCACTGCATAGGGACAGCCACCTGTCCTGCTGATCACTACCCCCCTAAACAAGCAGGTGCCATGTGCTCAAGAGGATCTGTCACCAGAGTTAATACAAACACCATCAGATCTAAATTCAACCTGGGCCCCCTCCCCAGAAAGTCCCTTGCAGTAGAAGTACCACGAAGGGTAATCTTGCTCTATCCTCCATTCCCCACTCCCCACTGCTGCCAGGGTGTTATCTGTGTGAAGGCTTCACCCTGTGCCCTCGAAGGAGAGGGACTGTAGGTCCCCCTGAAGGGAGATGCTGACACAGAGACAGAACCATGAACAGTTTATTGGGGAGATACCAGGAGAGACAAAGCACAGGGTACAGGATGGGCAGGGAAAGCATTCAGACCACCAGGAAGAAACATTCATATCTTGACTAGATATAAACTCATTGGAGCCTGGTTGTTGGAGGTCAAGGAAGTCTTCAGATTACAAAATGATTACCCTGTAAGGCAAGAGGATTTGGGTTAGTACAATGGGAACTTATGTTTTCCTAAATGCTCTCTGCCTTCCATACTGTATCTGAGGCCTTGGATGAACACTTGGGTGTGTGGCCACATCTGTGAGTCTGTATGTAATAGACAATAACTGTCTTCACATCTCACATAGAAATATCTGATTGTACCTGTTCTCTTAACTATATTTTACTACATTGTGGCTAGGACCTGACATTTAATAGAAAAAAGGGGGCTCTTTGCCTTGTCTTTAAAATGAGAATTGCCACTACCGGGGCTGGCTGGTATTACACTCTTAGTGTATTTTATGGACTTAAACAAACACTTTTTGATGCTCATTGGCATGGAGCTATTTTCATTTAAACAGTGAGAATGGTGAATGGTCAGAGCCCAGATTCTTTGCCCATTATTATTATTATTTTTTCTTTTTGAGACAGAGACAGAGAAAGCACAAACTTGTGAGCGAAGAGGGATGGGGGAGAAGTGAGGGAGAGAGAGAATCCCAGATAGGCTCCACACTCAGCACCGAGCCCGACTTGGGCCTCAATCTCAAAAGCTCGAGATCATGACCTGAGCAGGAATCAAGATTCTGCTGCTTAACCCACTGAGTCGCCCAGGGGCCCCAGCAGGTTCTTTATGTACTTCAACTCCTATTGTTCTAGTGACCTCAGAATCCAATATGTTCTCTCTATGACAGATTAAAATAAAAGCTGAGGCCCTGAGAAGGCCCCACTGAGAGCTGGTATTTGGACTGAGAAATCTGGAATACAGGCAAATCTGGACACTGGGACTGAAGTCCCAGAGAAGTGCACAGCTATAGGCAGGGTGGTGACGCAGATGCGGAGGCCTGGTGACAGGGCTCCAGCTAGGGCTGCTCCTGGCCAACCCTGACTCTCCCACTAACAGTCTGACTCGGGCTGAGGCCAGGGCGGCCACCATTCACTGGTTCTCCGTCTTGTCTTCATGTTTTCTCGCGCTGCTGGACTTAAAGTCAGCCAGACAAGAATCCCCAAAGGCCAAGTTAAATTTCCAAATCTCCACAACACTCTTTCACATGGTTCAGAATTTTCAGAAATTCAGGGAAACAACGCTCTTCACAGACTATGAGTGAAGGGATTCATGGCAAAAACGACATTCTGAGACAAATAACGGCGTGATCCACACTGTGTGAGTGAACACATGCTGCAGTCAGTGTGGACGGCATGGTGTCTTCACACTCACTCTCAGCTGCTGGCCTGCCAGGAACGGGCCTCACCCTCCCTGAGAGAAGCCCAGCCTCTCCCTGAGCACCTCGGGCCTTCTGGGCATCCACAACCTCCTGTTTCTGTGTGACTCAGGGCTCCCTCCCTTCTTTCTGGATACATCTCTAGTTCTTCCCTTATACAGAACACACGGTCTATGTCCTGTCATCAGTGTGTCCCTCCCTTCTCTCAGACACACACACACCTTCAATTCCTCACATTAAGGCCTCATCCCTCCTGGAGCACAGAGCATCATCTCCATACCATATGTGTGTGAAACCTGCTGTGCCCAGCATTCGGAGAAGGGCAGGTCTCTGCCACCACAAGGAACCTACAACCCTCTCAGTATGACTGGAAGACAAGGTCCATCAATTCTAAGTACAGAACAACCAGAAGAAAAGTTACCATGTCTTTAGCAGTCTTCACTCCCTCATGCCACGAGAGGCCTGTGGGCAGCACCGCTGGTCCTTGTGGAGGACGCTCCGCAGCATCTGTATCTGACCCACACCATGGAAAAGACAGAAGCTTCTCCACCTGGAAGTGACTGAGCAACATTCCAGCAAACCCTCTACACCTGCCTCCGGCATCTGCCACTTTTTCTTTCATTCTCACCTCCCAGACCAGACAAGAGCATTATCCACAAGTTTCTAAGCTACAGAGGACAAGGGCAGACCCCTACGCTAATGAACAATGAAGGGACCACTTCCCTGTGTCAGGCGTTTATTATACAACTAAGGAAATGACAGCTTAAACCCTACACACTGCAGATGAAGTGAGAGGTGTTTCATCCCTCCCAGAACAACGTATGCGGATGCTGGATGTGTACGACGGTAAGAGACAGATGTCTGCCATTGTGCAAGGGAGACACTTCCTTTCCAACAATGGCAACTGCCCACTGCTTAGTGTGCGCAAATAGCCAGGCACAAGCACGTGTGTCCTGAAGAACTTCAGAATCATACAGCGTCCCCAGCCTGGTTTCCCCTTGAATGTCAAGCCCTGAACACAAACTCTGCCTTTGCTCCACTGACACAACCAGAAGGTGATGATCTGGAAATAGACGCCTGTAAGCTCTGCATGAAGACTTGCCACTTTGAACGGGAAACGACACCACACACAGACCCCAGGATATACCCAACACACAGAGGTCAGGACACTGTGCTGCCCAGAGAGGAACAGGACTCCAGAAATGGGTACAACTGAAAACGCCCCAGCATTTACTTGGTTCTTCTCTGGGACCTTCTTGGGCATGGTGCTGCTATTGTCCCCTTGAGCTCCACAGGCTTCTGATTGGGACCGAAGGCCGAGAAGGGACAGAGGTGGTTTCAGACTGACGATCACACAGGATTCAAGCCAACCCTCTACCCCTGCCCCAGCCTATTCCCCCTCTCTCCTTCCGGAGGGTCCACTGTGTTTCTCACAGGACTCCCCGGACCCCTGTGGACGAAGGCGGGAACTGTCCATCACCCTCGCAGATACAACCACTCTTCCTGGGACATATGTTTCCAGAACTAATCTATAATGCTGGACAACTGGGGGTCTCCACATGTGAGACTGATGTGAAGGTTGTGCTTCGTCCAGCCCAGAGCCCAAAACATCGTGTCTGTGTAGTGCACCTGGGCAATGCTTCTATGTCTGTCCTCTGTGGAATGTCACTTTTCTGCTCCATAGTAGATGCCTGCTGCCCAGTTCTGTATGGTGAACCAGACAGTCCATGAGATGGACGTCAGACAAAGTGGAGGAATGTTACCATGTCCTCACTTGGGCTTATTGCTGCATTGCAAAGCCTTGTGGTACCACCTCTCCATCCTCTCCACCGACAGAAGTGGTTCAACTATGAATAAGCTCTATGACCCATGTCAATTCAGATCATCTCACCTTGTGGTGGAGGAACGAAGTGTGGCCGAGGCCCCCATGTCCACCACTGTGGAGGTGGATGAGGAGGAGGGAAGTCTGGTACATTCCACCCCATGTGGTAGGGCATACGGAGGAGCCCTGGGCAATGAGGGAACTCTCTCACACCTCTAGCAACCTGCAGAACAGACAAGAAAATATTTTAGCAAAACAGACAAAAGTTGCAACACCAAGAAAAGAAACCAAAAGAAAGAGCTCCCAGCATCCGGCTCCTTCTCCAATACCACCTTCCAGGAGAGCTGCATCATGCTAGAAAACTTACATGTCCCTCCCAGCTGGGGCCAGTACAATGAGGGGGGGGAGACGGCAATGGCTGTTACAGGAATAGCCTGTCACCACACATCACTGCCCATGTTGGCCCACATTATCCAGCAAGAAATAGTGTCTTCAAGATGAAAAAGGATCATTGCAAACTAAAGCAGCACATTCCAGACACGGAGGCATCGACATCCTGAACAATACTTCCTCTATCCTCCTCAGACACCAGAGAAGATTTTGCTTTGGGCAGAATAGAGAGAATGTGACGAAACTGAATGCCCTTTCTCCACAAAGTTTCCTGAGCCACTTGAGGGGAATCGTTGGCGTATAAGTCCCTGACTCTCCCCACGCTGCCTCGCTCCTGACAAAGGGGTCCTCTACTCTCTACAGTTTCTGTCCATGGCTACAAAGACACTTGAGGAATTAGGGCCTTGTGGTCTGACAGGGGCACTGGAAAAGTGTCGTCCGAGGGACATGATATCAAAAACCTTTATTTACACTGAGCAGCTGTGCTTGTCTTTTTTTTTTTTAAAGATTTTATTTATTTGACAGACAGAGATCAGAAGCAGGCAGAGAGAGAGAGAGGAAGGGAAGCAGGCTCTCTGCTGAGCAGAGAGTCTGATGTGGGGCTTGATCCCAGCACATAGGATCATGACCTGAGCCTAAGGAGAGGCTTTAATGCATTGAGCCACACAGGCATCCCCTGTGGTTGTCTGAAAACACAGTCATTTGGAAATTTCAACCTACTGAGTTCCAGAGTAATTTTGTACAATGGGAAATGAAGATGGGAAGGCCATATGAGAGAATTCACAAAAGGGTATATGCTTCCCAGTGGAAAACTCCACACTTGTGATGAGAAAAGAAATCAACTCTCACAGTAACTTAGGACCCAATGACCTGCTCCTGGAAACCCAGCTGAAGGGCTGGGAGGCAGTGATCATGCACGTAATCACTGATGTCCCCCTTCAGAACGTGTGACCCAGTGTGCGATTATGACAGTGCACATAAGAGCTTTGACACTTCAAAATACTTGTAGAAAGGGTCTTAAGTGGGCTGGTTCTGCAAGGCACGTTTTCCAGCAGAAGTAAAATGGAGATGACTTGTGAAACATGCCCTGAGAACATTGCAGACTGCAAAGGAGACAGTATAAAATGCAGAGAGAGTTTTCCCCAGTTTCCGTTTGTGAGGATTACCAGACCCATCTATCCCCAGCATGAGCACAACACCAGAGCACCTGAATGTAACCTAAAGGGAGTCGGGCTGGCCAGAGGACTTCACTGTGGAGGGAGGGGCCCTCCTCCCCCAGTTACTTCCCTGGAGTGCACTGTGGGCAGGCAGGGGTACACATCCGCACACACATCTTCCCCACCACCATGTTCCAATACTATAGCATCTGTGCCAGAACGGCTATCCGCCCCCTGGGTCTCACCTAGCACCTGGGGTGAAGAGATTCCATGGGGAAAACTACTGTCACCACATGTTAATATAGATCTGCACACCTCGACAGAGACACCAAGGATAATCAACTAAGGAAAAAACTCCATTCACGACAGGCCAGTATCTACAGCTGGGACCACACCTCCCCCATCACAGCAAACAGAGCAGCTCCTTCTATACATTGAGAACAAACAAAATGATAGGCCCTGGAAAGCCTGTTGTCCACACGTGGAAGTGCATGTGCTTATGGGTCAACCGGAAGCCCACCAGCATCCCCCCTGAACAGCTCTGCTTCCCTCCCTGACAATGGGATCTCCTACACTCCACAAGGGCTGTCCATGGCCACAGACACCGCTGAGGAGATAGGAGTGTCCGGAGTCCTGCAGAGGACCTGGAAGAGTGCTTTCTGAGAGTAACAGGACCCCTTTGAGTGAGCGAGACCAGCTCTGTGGATCTACGTCCCCGACATTCGGACAGTCCTTAGCTCAGGCACAGAGCAAATGCCTAGTCTTTGGTGCTGAGACCCACTGATGGGCTGATTCGATACCCCCAAATGGGAACCAGTGTGTCTGGAGAGCACAGGCAATGCTCCCAAGATGGGTCGGGAGAGACCCTATGAGTTGGCACAGCCATCAGACCCCATCAGAACCCGCTCATGGAAGCACGAGTAAAACACGTGTGAGGTGTGGGCCTTGCAGAGAGTCACTGGGATTCCCTCTTCAGGGCTGCTGCTCCAGGGGGTGTTTTCTATGACACACCTGGCACCTGCCAGAGTTCATCATCATCTCACCCAGGGGCTAACTGGAGGGATTCCAGCTGTCGTCTTCATCCACTCAGAAGGGACGCACGGGAGGTCACAGCTCACCTTCTCCACAAACACTCAAGCTGCCCAAAGCATGTGGGGCAAGTGTGACGCGCGGTCCTGGCTTTTCCCATTTTCCATCTGAGGACCTCTGCAGATACCCTCCCAGGTTAGTCTCCTGACCCGAATACTAAAAATGCTCCAGCTCCCGCAGGAAAGCAAACCGCAAGGAGTCAGCCGGACTAGCTGACTTCACTGTGGGGTGAGATGTCACCCTCCTCGAGTTATGTACACAGACACATACACGCACGTCCACACACACACACATACACACACAGATGCATGAGGTGAGCATCCTACCATCACGTGTCTCAAAGCATCTACAGCTTTGGGAGGAAGCACAAAATTGAAGATCTCTAATGGAGCAGGCGGAGGCTCCTGGGTGAACAGCGTGCACTCTGAAAGGGATGATCGCAGGACACACACCAAGGCCACAGGCTAGGACAGGGACCTGTCCACACTGCAATCCATTTCAGAAACGGACACAACTAAAAATGCCCAAGCACTTACCGTATGCATCTCTGGGTCGCTTTGAGGGCTAGTGCTGCTGTTCATCCTGGGAACCACTCTAGATGCTAGATCAGACAAAGGTCAGAGTTTTATATTGGTTTCGTGCCCTCCATGCCTTCCTCTCCCCATCTTGCACTCTTTCCCACACTTGGGTCCCTTATCAGAGGGTTTCACCCGTGACTCAAGTGAGTCCTTTGCAACGAGAGATACCAGTCTCCTCTTGCCTGAGACACTCCAGGGCCCTGGTTCCAGTGTTTCTGTAAGTAACCCATCATGTGTAAACAGGTCGGGGTACAACTGGCTATCAACACTAAAATTGGGGTGCTCAACACACATCAGAAAAAAATCACTTTATCTTCATAGATTAAACACCTAAGTGAGAATAGCCTTGCGTGGGGACATCCACAAACCCTCAACATGAACAGCCCATGTTCTCTTCTCAGGCCACAGGTGAATGGTTCATTTGTCCATCCTGCATTTGGGACCTAGAATGCGTGACTGGCCAACAAATAAACATTTCAGGGAAGAAACAGACTTGGACATTTGTATAGTCACGAAAAAAGAAATCATAGACAGATTGAGCAATAATGCTATGGCATTGCACCGATAACATGAGAGGAGTAAAATATATTTCATTGCTCAATATGGTCCTATAGATGACAAATAAAACAAAAATATAGAAACCTCCATAATGAGTAAATAAATGCCCTTTTTCACAAATAGTTTTTTTTTTCAAGGTTTGACCACTGAGTCAAGGTGGAAAGGGCGCTCGTCTCGCACCTACTCAGGCTCAGCTCTTCCAAAGGGGGTAGCAGGGGGAAGGTGTGGAGTGGCGTGAGCTTCACCTGTCACGGGGGCAAGTGTCCTGCTGCCTGGGGACATATAAGAAAAGCAACCTCCTGTCACCCCTTCAGACAACCTGCAGGCTGGAGGTGGACACACAGCAATCACCCACAGGAACAGGAAGGACACCGTGTGGTTTCACAGCAGAAATCAGACTGCTGCATTTCACATCGTGCTCCCTACCTTGCCACACAGGCTTCTGCGACTTAGGCCTTCCCGGCATCAGTTCCCGCCTCACGGATCCCACAGGTAGCATCTCCCTTTGCATCATGCGCAGTCTTGAACACAGAAAAAGAATGGACATTTCTAAGAATTACAACACCACGTCCTCTCCTAGGCAGTAAACTGCATAGCCCTCACCTCTCCAAACACCCGTAAAAACACACATCAAACTCTCACACCTGGATTTCAGGCAGGCGTTCTCCCTGCTCTGCTGCTGCATCATCCTTGTTTCCCAATACCGAGCCTTCATCTGCGGCAGCAAAAAAAAACACACCCACCTTCAGTTGTGCCCGACTGTGCCGCAAACGAAGATGAGGAAAAGGAAAATACTTACCCAGTTAGCCAGAGCGTTCCTCTCTTGAACTGCGATCTGAAAAAGCCAACACACCAGAAACCCATGTTCAGGGCTCTAAGGGCCACGACCATCACACCTGCAGGGGGCGCCAAGGGGTCAGTGTGTTGGACACAACTCCCATTACCTTGTGGTTGAAGGTGAGGTTAGACTCCTGCAGCTCTTCCCGCATTTTCTTCCACTTCTTGTCTGTGAGGGGGACAATTGTTTTCTTCAGACAAAACCCAACACGGGGGTGTGATTTTCAATCATCTGCCAATGTGGCCTCCTCCTCTTATCTGTCCCCTCATACAATTGATCCTGACACAGGAAACACTTTCACCTGACTATAATTGGACTGTGGGATCAAAGCTGTTCTTACAGCCTTTCCTTCATCATTTTTCTTTGCCTGCGGGATCAAAACCGACAAAACTTCCTTACCCGTTTTCAATCTTTCCCTCAGTTATCACATGACAAATGTCTTTTGTCATGAAGCTCTATTCTCCTCTAACTTCTATCCTCGCTATGGTTCCCAGGTTTGCAAAGACCAGCACCATCAGATGCCACTACTGGGCTTATGGGAAAAAGACTCATCCTAGGACAAACTGTTTTCCTCCAAACACCACCTCAAGGACGCTGGTATGGAGCTAGTTTCCACAGTCAGGCCAACACTGGGGATCCGGATATGTTTAGTAACGTAATTGTTTTGTGCCTTATCTTTCTGTGTCAGTTAATTCGCTCTGGATACATCCTCTGAATTTTAGTGTATATTACTTAATTGAGTCCTCAAAATGTACAAAGATTAACAATCCAAAGGGAGGGAGGAGTCAAGATGGTCGAGAAACAGCAGGCTGAGATGACATCAGGTAGCAGGAGACGAGCTAAATAGCTTATCAAAACATTCCAAAACACCTACAAATCCAACAGGAGATCGAAGAGAAAAAGAGCATCAATTTGAGAAACAGAAAATCGACTACTTTCTGAAAGGTAGGACCCACGGAGAAGTGAATCCAAAGCGACGCGAAGAGAGACCCTGGGGGGAGGGTCCGGCTTCTGACAAGCAACAGAGCACAAAACCAGGACTTTTAAAAGCGATGCGCACTGAGGGACGTCGCTCCAGAGGCTAAACCGGGCTGAAGCCCGTGCAGGGACAGCGTGCCCCCAGGTCCTGCAGGGTCACAGAAGGCCCGGGGGTGTCTGAGTGTCATAGAACACGCAGGTATTAGAGCAGGGAAGCCGGGAACAGAAAGAGATCCAAGGAGTGACCTCTCAACTCAGCGTTACCTTGAACCGTAATCCATGGCACAGGATCTGGGGAAATCCCCCCAAAAGAGCTCAGCGATCTAAGGGTTTCGGAGACTCCAGGTGGAGCTGTGTGCCAGAGACAGAGACACTTGGTCCCAGCCTGGGTGAGGTCTGAGCGCAGCCAGAGGCCAGGGAGAGGGAAATGATGAGTGCTTTTCCCTGAGGGCGCACTGAGGAATGGGTCCCTGAGCTCTCAGCTCCTCCAGGCCAGAGATTGGGAGGCCACCACTTTCATTACTGATCTCTGGAACTCTACGGAAAGTGTTCAGGAAACAAAATCTCCTGAAAGCGACCCCAGCGGATTACTTAGCCTGGCCTCTGGAAAGGGTGGTGCAATTCCGCCTGGGGCAAAGAGACCTGCGGATCACTACAACAGGCCCCTCCCTGAGAAGACCAACAAGAAATCCAGTCAAGACCAAGTTCACTTACCAAGGAGAACAGCGGAATACCAGAGGAGGCGAAAGCAAACCATGAATTCACGGCTTTCTCCTCATGATACAAAGTTAATTTTTTTAACTTTACTTTTTTTATCTTCAGCTAATTTTTTTTAACTTTTACCGTATCTTCTTTTAACGTTTTTTAAACTAGTTTATCTTAACAATACTTTCCATTAAAAAAATCTTTTTCGAACCTTCATTATTATTGTTGTATGTTATCCTTCATTGTATCTAACTTCAGTTTCTGTATACACTTAGGGTTTTTTCTTCTAAAAAATTTGGGGTACAACTTCTTCTAATAGATGAAACTACACCCTAAATCTACCACCGGGCTTGTTCTACTCTCCAGCCTGAGCAATTCTTCTCCACTTTCTTTTTCTTTATTCTCCCAACCAACTTACATATCAACTCTTTCTTTAGAAATTAAAAAAAAAATTCTTTTCATCTTAATAGTCATATTCTGTCCTTTCATTGTGTTTACTCATATATGTTTTCCATCCTTTAAAATTTTGGGAGGTAATTCCTTGTAAGAGACAAAAAGACACCCCAAGTTAAGTGAATGACCCTGTTCTAGTCACCAGTCTAATATGTATATATATTTTTCTTTTTTTATATTATTTCATTATTTGTATTCTTTTAAAATTTTTTTCCCTGAACTTCCTTTTACCCCCTTTCTCTCCCACCATGATTTGGGGTCTCTTCTGATTTGGCTCAAGCACACTTTCCTGGGGTGTTTGCCACCCTTTTAGTATTTTATTTGCTCCTTCAAATATTCTTATCTGGACAAAGTGACAAGGTGGAAAAACTCACCACAAAAAAAAGAACAAGAGGCAGTACCGAAGGCTAGGGACCTAATCAATATGGACATTGGTAATATGTCAGATCTAGAGTTCAAAATGACGATTCCCAAGGTTCTAGCCACGCTCTAAAAAGGCATGGAAGATATTAAAGAAACCCTATCTGGAGATATAAAAGCCCTTTCTGGATAAATAAAAGAACCACAGTTTAACCATGTTGAAATCAAAAAAGCTATTAAAGAGGTGCAATCAAAGATGGAGGCTCTTACTGCTAGGATAAATGAGGCAGAAGAAAGAATTAGTGATATAGAAGACCAAATAACAGAGAATAAAGAAGCTGAGCAAAAAGAGAGACAAACAACTACAGGACCACTTGGGGAGTATTCCAGAGATAAGTGATACCATAAGACAAAACAACATTAGAATAACTGGGATTCCAGAAGGAGAAGAAGAGAGAGCAGAGCAGAAGGTCTATTGGAGAGAATTATTGGAGAGAATTTCCCTAATATGGCAAAGGGAGCAAGCATCAAAATCCAGGAGGTGTAGAGAACCCCCCTCGAAATCAATAAGAATAGGTCCACAACCCGTCATCTAATAGTAAAATTTACAAGTCTTAGCAACAAAGAGAAAATCCTGACAGCACCCCGGGACAAGAAGTCTGTAACATACAATGGTAAAAATATTAGATTGGAAGCAAACGTATCCAAAGTGACCTGGCAGACCAGCAAGGAATGGCAAGATATATTCAGAGCAATAAACGAGAACAATATGCAGCCAAGAATACTATATCCAGCTAGACTATCATTGAAAATAGAAGGAGAGGTAAAAACATTCCAGGACAAACAAAAACTGAAAGAATTTGCAAACACCAAACCAGCTCTACAAAAAATATTGAAAGTAGTCCTCTAAGCAAAGAGAGAGCCTAAAAGTTGTAGATCAGAAAGGAACAGAGACAACATACAGTAACAGTCATCTTACAGGCAATACAAGGGCACTAAATTTATATCTCTCAATAGTTCCCCTGAATGTAAATGGGTTAAATGCCCCAATCAAAAAGACACAGGGTATCAGAATGGATAAAAAAAAAAACAATACCCAACCATATGCTGCCTACAAGAAACTCATTTTAGACCCTAAGACACATCCAGATTTAAAGCGAGGGTGTGGAAAACAATTTACCATGCTAATGAAAATCAGAAGAAAACTGGAGTGGCAATCCTTCTATCAGATCAATTAGATTTTATGCCAAAGACTATAATAAAAGAGATGAGGAAGGACACTATATTATACTCAAAGGGTCTCTCCAACAAGAAGATCTAACAATTTTAAATATCTATGCCCCTGACATGGGAGCAGCCAACTATATAAACCAATTAATAACAAAATCAAAGAAACACATCAACAATAATACAAGAAGAGTAGGGGACTTTAACACTCTCCTCACTGAAATGGACAGATCATGCAAGCGAAAGATGAACAAGGAAATAAATGCCTTAAATGACACACTGGACCATCACAGATGTATTCAGAACATTCCATCCCAAAGCAACAATACGTATTCTTCTCTAATGCACATGGAACATTCTCCAAAATAGATCACATTCTGGGTCATAAATCAGGCCTCAACCGGTATCAAAAGATTGCGATCATCCCCTGCATATTTTCAGACCACAAAGCTCTGAAGCTAGAACTCAATCACAAGAGGAAAGTTGGAAGGAACTCAAATGACAGAGAAAGGAAGCTAAAGAGCATCCTATTAAAGAATGGATGGGTCAACCAGGAAAATAAAGAAGAATTGAAAAAAAAATTCATGGAAACAAATGACAATGAAAACACAATGGTTCAAAATCTGTGGGACACAGCAAAGGCAGTGCTGAGAGGAAAATATATAGTGATACAAGCCTTTCTCAAGAAATAAGAAAGGTCTCAAATACACAACCTAACCCTACACCTAAAGGAGCTGGAGAAAGAACACCAAAGAAAACCTAAACTCAGCAGGAGAAGAGAAATCATAAAGATCAGAGCAGAAATCAATGAAATAGAAACAAACAGGGGCGCCTGGGTGGCTCAGTGGGTTGGGCCTCTGCCTTCGGCTCAGATCATGATCCCAGGGTCTCGGGATCAAGCCCCACATCGCATCGGGCTCTCTGCTCAGCGGGAAGCCTGCTTCCTCCTCCCTCTCTCTGCCTGCCTCTCTGCCTACTGCCTACTTGTGATCTCTCTCTCTGTCAAATAAATACTTAAAATCTTTCAAAACAAACAAACAAATAAACAAAACAATAGAACAAATCAATGAAACTAGGAGCTGGTTCTCTGAAAGAATTAATAAGATTGATAAACCCCTGGCCACACCTATCAAAGGAAAAGAAAAAGGACCCAAATTAATAAAATCACAAATGAAAGAGGAGAAATCAAATCAACACCAAAGAAATACAAACAATTATAAGAACATATTATGAGCAACTCTTCGCCAACAAATTTGACAATCTGGAAGAAGTGGGTGTACTAGTAGAGACAATATAATCTACCACAAGTGAGCCAGGAAGAAATAGAAAACCTTAACAGACCCATAACCAGTAGGGAGACTGAAATAGTCATCAAAAATATCCAAACAAATAAAAGCCCAGGGCCAGATTGCTTCCCAGGGGAATTCTATCAAACATTTAAAGAAGAATTAATTCCTATTGTCCCGAAACTGTTCCAAAAAACTGAAATGGTAGGAAAACTTCCAAACTCGTTTTATGAGGCCTGCATCACCTTGATCCCCAAACCAGACAAGGATCCCATCCAAAAAGAGAATTACAGATCAAGATCCTTGATGAACACAGATGCAAGAATTCTCACCAAAATACTAGCCAATAGGATCCAAGAGTACATTAAAACGATTATTCTCCACCACCAAGTGGGATTTATTCCAGGGCTGCAAGGTTGGTTCAACATCCGCAAATCAATTAATGTGATACAATACATTAAGAAAAGAACAAGAACCACATGATACTCTCAAGAGATGCTGAAAAAGCATTGGACAAAGTATAGCATTCCTTCCTGATCAGAACACTTCAAAGTGTAGGGATAGAGAGCACATATCTCAATATTATCAAAGCCATCTATGGAAAACCCACTGCAAATATCATTCTCAATGGAGAAAAACTGAGAGCTTTTCCGCTAAGGTCAGGAACACGGCAGGGATGTCCATTATCACCACTGCTATTCAACATAGTACTAGAAGTCCACGCCTCAGCAATCAGACAACAAAAAGATATCAAAAACATCCAAATCGGCAAAAAAAAAAAAAAAAGTCAAACTCTCACTCTTTGCAGATGATATGATACTATATGTGGAAACCCCAAAAGACTTCACTCCAAATCTGCTAGAACTTGTACAGGAATTCAGTAAAGTGTCAGCATATAAAACCGATGCACAGAAATCAGTTGCATTGCTTTACACAACAACAAGACAAAAGGACGAAAATTAAGGAGTCAACCCCATTTACAACTGCACCAAAAACCACAAGATAATTAGGAATACAACTAAGCAAAGAGGCAAAGAATCTATACTAAGAAAACTCTAAAGTACTCATGAAAGAAATTGAGGAAGACACAAAGAAATGGAAAAAGGTTCCATGCACCTGGATTGGAAAAACAAATATTATGAAAATGTCTTTGCTACCTAAAGAAATTCACACATTTAATGCAATCCCTATCAAAATCCCATCCTTTTTTTTTTTTCAAAGAAATGGAACAAATAATCCTAAAATTTATATGGAACCAGAAAAAACCTCGAAAAGCCAAAGCAATATTGAAAAAGAAAGCCAAAGTTGGTGGCATCACAATTCTGGAATTCAAGCTCTGCTACAAAGCTGTCATCATTAAGACAGAATGGTACTGGAACAAAAACTGACACATAGATCAATGGACCAGAAGAGAGAACCCAAAAATACACCCTCAACTCTATGGTCAACTAATCTTCAACAAAGCAGGAAAGAACGTCCAATGTCCAAATGACAGTCTCTTCAACAAATGGTGTTGGGAAAATTGGACAGCCACATGCATTAAAATGAAACTGGACCATTTCCTTACACTACACAGGAAAATAGACTCAAAATGGACGAAGGACGTCAATGTGAGAAAGGAATCCATCAAAATCCTTGAGGAGAATACAGGCAACAAGATCTTCAACCTCAACCACAGCAACTTCTTCCTAGAATCATCATCAAAAGGGAGGAAATCAAAGGCAAAAACAAACTATTGGAACTTCATCAAGACCAAAAACTTCTGCACAGCAAAGGAAACAGTTAACAAAACCAAAAGGCCACTGACAGAATGGGAGAAGATATTTGCAAACAACATATCAGATAAAGGGGTAGGATCCAAAATCTATAAAGAGCTTCGGAAACTCAACACCCAAAGAACAAATAATCCAATCAAGAAATGGCAGAGGACATGAACAGACATTTCTGCAAAGACATCCAGATGGCCAACAGACACATGAAAAATTGCTCCACATCACTCGGCATCAGGGAAATTCAAATCAAAACCACAATGAGATACCACCTCACACTAGTCAGAATGGCTAAGATTAACAAGTCAGGAAATGACAGATGCTGGCGAGGATGCATAGAAAAAGGAAGACTCTTACACTTTTGGTGGAAATGTTAAGCTGGTGCAACCAACTCTGGAAAACAGCATGGTGGTTTGTCAAAAAGCTGAAAATAGAGCTACCCTATGACCCAGAAATTGCACTACTGGCTATTTACCCTAATGATACAAACATAGTGATCTGAAGGGCCACGTGTACCTGAATGTTTATAGCAGCAATGTCCACAATAGCCAAACTACGGAAAGGACCTAGATGTCCATCAACAAATGAGTGGATAAAGAAGATGTGGTATATATATATACAGTGGAATACTATGAAGCCATCAAAAGAAATATCTTGCCATTTGCGACGACGTGCATGGAACTAGAGGGAATTATCCTTATCGAAAGAAGTCGACCGGATAAAGACAACTATCATAGGGTCTCCCTGATATGAGGAAGTAGAGATGCAACGTGGGGGGTTGTGGGGTAGGAAAAGAATAAATGAAACAAGATGTCACAAAATAAACTGAGGGATGCTGGGGGGAAGGTTGTAGGGAGAGGATGGTGGGGTTATGGACACTGGGGAGGGTATGAGCTATGGTGAGTGCTGTGAAGTGTGTAAGCCTGGTGAATAACAGACCTGTACCCCTGGGGCTAAGAATACATCATAGGTTTATAAGAAAATTAAAAAATTTAAAAAAAAATCCAAAGGGAACTTTTCAGGAGCCAATAGTATGTAGTGTCTGGACTTACCTGTACTTCTCCATTTCTTCTTCAGTTACTTTCAGATATTTATCGGCAGCTAACAGCTCATTCTTAGTTGCATTCAATTCATACAGTTTCTCTTCTAGCTTCCTAAGATGGGAGAGATATATACATTGTCCAGTAGCCACGGTCCTGAATTTTTGCCATTTATTCTTCTAGCACACTTGATGGCCTATGTTGGAATGTCCCTGCTAAAAGCACAGACTGACAACACAACAGGGAAATGAATAAAGGCCCCATTTACGGTTGAAGAAACATCAAACTTTTGCTGCTGGCCAAGCTCCCTGCAATCGGGGCTGTCTTTTTACTTGTCTACTTTAATTCATTCACCATGTCACCAAATAATATTGCACTCTGTGCCCTCTTGGAATGCGTCTTTGGTTTGAGATGGTGAAGCCTCATTTCAATTCAAAGTGAAAAGCCAAGCCTGACGAGCTACACTCATTAGGATGAATAGGGGCCCATCATTAGTCTCTGTGGGGAGCCTGATCCTCAGACCAAGGCTGTGCCCCCACATTCAGCCCAAAGGAACTTCCAGAATATGGCTTCACTGGTATGGAAACTCACTCCCACACATCTCTAGGCTTTAGAAGTACAACCCCTGGCCCCTTGTGAAAGATCCTGGTATAGGAAAAGGCCAATCTTAGTGCCGAAAATATGTCCTCATATAATCCATGTGAACTGTCACATACTCAGGGTGTTATCTCAGTGGAACATAGTTCAGATGTAAATCTGTCAACTCCAGTGACTCTACCTTTATTTAAAAAAAAAAGATTTTATTTATTTATTTGAGAGAGAGAGATCTCAAGTATGCAGAGAGGTAGGCAGAGGGTGTGGGGGGGAAGCAGGCTGTCCACTGAGCAGAGAACCCAATGCTGGGCTCCATCCCAGGGGGACCATGAACTCAGCCGAAAGCAGAGGCTCTAACCTACTGAACCACCCAGGCCCCCCAAGTCAAACTTCTTGACCAAAACCAGCTTCATGGATGGTGAAGGCAGCAAACGGTGATGCTTAGAATGTTTGGTCTGCTGGGCTGCCCTCAACTCTTTTGTTCATGGTGTTCATTCACAAGGTTTCAACAGGACACTTGTCAAGAATCTCATGCAGAAAGACTTAGGGACAGACAAAAGCTCTAGAAAGAGAAGGACAGGAGCATCTGCTTCTGTTCTCTCAACCATCCTTCAGCAAATGTCTTCTGGAGCGGCAGTCAGTGTGTGGCTCAGGGATATGGTGTTGAAGAGAGAAAGGTGGTCAGGACATTGGGCCTGCCCCAAGAAGGTCCTGAAGTACGTAAATTAAAAGTAAGACTCCTTTCTTTGCCTGAATTGTGTTCTAACAGCAGAAATAAAAGTAATGAAATATTCTTATTATTAAAATTAATATTATTTCAAAGATTGATTTGAGAGAAGGAAAGAGTGAGGGGAGTGGGTCTTTACCAATGAACAGAACCCAAGTGCCTGTGAGAGAGAGTGGCCCCCACCCATGATGTGGGAAGGAATAACACAAAGCTGAGTCTCCAGGGTAGACAGGGAACAGTTTTGCTTTTCCACATGAATGAGGGACTCCAACGTCCTTATCTCTCCTGAGAAATAAAAGGACACACTGGACAAGAGAGCAAACTTGTGAGTGAATGCACCCAATTTCTAAAGAGCACATGAAGAAACATGATAATCAGATGGAGAAGAAGGAAGCCTAGGAGAAAGCCAGCCTGGCAGTGGGAGCCAGTTTCCGGAGGACACATCAGTGAATTCTAGAACAGGCGAGTGAATACAAAGTAAATGAACAAGCAACCTTTTGGGGACAGGTTGGAATGCAACAAGTGAAGCTCTCATCCAGCCAGCAAAGATGAGACTTAGTGAAACTGTAGGCTTTGGTTGGGATCCAAGAGACATACACCTAGAAAATCGTGTGGAGGGGCACCAGGATGGCTCAGTAATTATCTGCTTAAAAGTATTTGGTACAGGTCATGATCCCAGGGTCCTGCAATAGAGCCCCACACTGGACTCCCTGTTCGGCAGGAAGCCTGCTTCTCCCTCTCACACTCCCCCTGCTTGTGATCTCTCTCTCGCGGTGTCTCTTTCTGTCAAATAGATAAATAAAATCTCTTAGAAAGAAAGAAAGATAGAAAAAAAAAATAAAATCAGGTGGTCAGGAAATACCCTGGCCTTCTAAGTTATTGGGCTGCAGCGAATGATCTCAGTTGTACACCAGATAAAGGGATCCAGTATTGTTGGAGCCCCAGCACACTTTCCACAAAGAAACTTTCCCTGTTTCTGCAGGAAGAGAATTCCATTTTTCTCTCCATGTTCTGGACCCAAGTCTCATACTGAACAAGAAATGGACCTAATGCAGGAGTGGTCAGAGCATGTGATGAGAGTTAAAATGAAAGGGAAATGTAGACTGATCCAGAGGGGATCCACGTATCAAAGTGATTAATGCTGGTACCTTCCCCCTTCTTCCCCAATGAATCACACAATAACATGTGGCAAGTCATTAGAACAGAAAGGAAAATTCAGGTTATACAAATCAAGACAGGAAGGGCAGGCACAATTCTACAGAATGCATTTGGCAAAAGTACACAAAGATCCAATTCCAGAAGATCCAAATGCTTGCCGCCACGAAAATTCATACAACAATATCTATGACAACACAGCAATAGCTTACTCTTCTGCAGTCAGTTTTCGGTTTTCAGAGAACTCCACCACCATATCCAATTTTTTCTTTAGCAGGTTCAATTCTGCTTCTTTAGAACTCAGGGCATTACACTGGTCTTCCAGGAATGTTTTCCTTTCTGTAAAGGATGAGTTTAATTTTCTATGTTTGTGCCATGACCTGAGAACTTGGTTTCAATGGGGAAAGGAGAAGGGCAAGGCCCTGAAGGCAGAAAGGCATTCTCTCCCTGCCCGATGCAAACTCATTGCCACCATATGGAGATTTCATCCCCCAAAACAAAGTACCTTTCAGTTCTTGGTTTTTTGATGTCAAGGCTCTCAACTCTTGATCCGCCAGTGCATCTTGGGCCTTTAAGACAGATTTGAGAAAAGACATATGAGGGCACCTAACAGGACAGGATCATGGAGGGCAACAAAGAAAGCCCTTGAGGCATAAATGGAATAAGGGGCAAGTAAAGAACCTAGTTCATGTCAAAAACCGCACAAATGGCTTTCTTAGAGGAACTGATATAAAATAATATTCTACTATACATATTGGGCTTGCTATCATCCTTCACTGCTCACGTATTTTGTGGGATTTTCTATGTAACTTGGAGGGCAGCGCTGAATGATGTGACGATTACCCAGCTGTGAAATAAAACATACTTCCTAGGCCTTGAAATTGCAAATCTCATCAGGGTGGTCCTAAGTGAAATCACAGTTCACGGTTCAGTAGAGGTTGCTGTTCCCAGATGCCCACGCTCTACTGCGCAAACAGCACAGGAGTACACTGCACTCACCTCACCCAAATAAACCAAAAGCCTCCCAAGCCACATTATAGTACAACTAACACCTAACTTTTACCACATCCACATTCTTAATATTCTTTTCTCTCTGAGCTTGTAAGAGAGCCTGTTTACAATGAAGGGAGTCCTTCAAATTTTCATTAATCTCTTCCACCTTTTTGATGTTCTCCTTCAAGAAAACATATTGAATGAGTAACAGTGATTCATTCCTTGGGGCACCTGGGTTGCACCTGGGTGGCCCAGTCTGTGGAGTGTCTGACTCCTGCTTTCGTTTGCCTCAAGTCCTGATCTCAGGGTCATGGGATTGATCCCCGCATCAGGCGAAACACTCGGCACGGTGTCAGCTTGGCATTCTCTCTCTGTCTCCTTCAGACCCCCTCCCCTCACTCTTTCCTTCTCTCAAATCAATCTTTGAAATAATAATAATTTTAATAATAATAATAATATTTTATTACTTTTATTTCTGCTGTTAGAACACAATTCAGGCAAAGAAAGGAGTCTTACTTTTAATTTACGTACTCCAGCAAGGGAACACTTATGTTCTCTCTTCGTTTCTGCTTGCTTCTTTGCTTCCCTGGCCTACAAAAAATATGAAAAAGAATCAGAAGTCCAAAATAGCATGTTAAAGAAACATATATTTGTGCCTCTCCTTTGTGACAAAGAAAGAGGCAATACTCTACATTTGTGAAGCTTCTCTTACTAATAAATGGTGTAAAGAAGCCATCAGACCTTGGAAAAGCAAAGACTTGAGTACATATATTAAAGTTTGCAGGGATATCAACGACAGTGTTATTCAAGGGCAGGTTATGGCTGCAGCTATCACTCAAGGTTTACAAGGATTTCAGGGAGCTCAACAATATAAACATAGGGGTACTCCTGGAGTTTGCTATTACTGCAAGGAGCCAGGACACCTTAAGCGTGAGTGCCCCGAGAGAAAGGTGTCCTATCAAGAGCCTAAAAAACCAGGTATCTGCCCAAGATGTGGGAAGGGTGCCCACTGGGCATATGTATGTCGCTCAATAAGGGATATACAAGGAAACTCTCTGCCTCCAAGAGGGTCAAAAAATGGGAAGGGGCGCCCCACACCCCAGGGCCCTCAAATGTATGGGGTGCTCCAACAGGTGGCTCGCTCGCATTATCCGCCGACGAGCCAAGGCGAGCCACAACAGGGAGTGCAGGATTGGACATCCGTGCCACCACCAGACTCATACTGACTCCAGAGATGGGGACCCAGGTAGTCGAATCAGATTTTAAGGGTCCATTACCTGAGGACACCGTGGGCCTCTTGCTAGGACGGAGCTCCATGGCATTATCAGGACTCCTTGTTCACCCCGGAGTTATAGATGCTGATTATAAAGGAACGGTGAAAATCCTGTTATCCTCCCCACGTGGAATTACAGCTATTAGTCCAGGTGATAAGATAGCTCAAATCCTGGTATTGCCTAGTTGTCACAAGCTTTTTGGAAGCCATGAGGTTATGCGGGGACAGAAAGGGTTCTGTTTATCTGGAGTTCCTCTAGCATGCGTCACGCTAGGCATGGAAAATAGACGCTTTTACTCTTTTTGGATAAGAGACAAGAAATTCATGGGCTTATTGAACACTGGAGCAGATCGCAGTATCATCAATGAAGCTGATTGGTCTAAGGATTGGCCTGTGCAAAAGGCTGATCAAACACTTCGAGTATTAGGGATTGCTCATAGACCCATGTGCAGTGCAGCTACACTGCCATGGAAGGATGATGAAGGCCACCATGGACTTGTGCAGCCATGTGTCCTTAAGATTCCCATTTCATTGTGGGGACGGGATGTCTTGGCCCAAATGAACCGGAAGTTGACTCCAGAATTATTCTATATTGAGGAAGCTCAAGCCTTAATGACTAAGTCTGGTTATCCTGGAACGGGAGGCCTAGGAAAACAGCTGCAGGGCACCCCTGAACCTATTCCCTTGACTAATTACTTCTCTCAAAGAATAGGTGGGCCGGGGCTGGGTTTTTCTTAGGGGCCACTGAACCTCTAAAAATTCAATGGAAAAACAGTAAACCCGTGTGGGTTCCTCAGTGGCCCCTGCCTAAAGAAAAATGTGAAGCTGCCCACACGTTAGTAAAAGAGCAACTTGCCGCCGGGCATATTCGGCCCTCCACATCACCATGGAATATGCCTATTTTTGTGATTAAGAACAAGTCGGGGAAATAGCGATTGTTACATGACTTATGAGCGGTTAATGAAAAGATGGTGGCCATGGGAGCAGTACAGCTGGGGGCTGCCTTTAGTCTCAGCCCTGCCCTCTGGTTGGCCCTCTGTGGTAATCGATATTAAAGACTGTTTCTTTTCCATCCCATTGCACCCCGAGGACACCCAATGTTTCGTTTTCACAGTACCTACCATTAATCATTCTTGTCTGGATCAACACTATGAGTGGGTGGTATTGCCTCAGGGCATGGCCAACAGCCCTACAATGTGCCAATTACATGTGGACCAAGCCCTGAAGGAGGTTAGAACACAATTTCCCCCGCTCATTGTGTATCATTACATGGATGATATTTTGCTGTGCCATAAAAAAGAACAATATATTGAGAAGGCCCTTTCCTTTCTTTTCAAACATTTTGAGAAATTCAGATTACACATAGCACCAGAAGAGGTCCAAATGACGCCCATTAAAGAGTATTTGGGAACTAGGTTAGAGAATACTAAAGTCAGAGCTTTAAAGATAACCCTGCGGACGGATCACCTAAACACGTTAAATGATTTTCAAAAATTGTTAAGAGATATCAATTGGATGAGGCCCTATCTAAAACTCACTGATCAGGAATTGTCACCCTTATTTGAGACACTTAAAGGAGACCCTAACCTCACCTCTCCTCGTCAGTTGACTGAGGGGGCAAAAGAAGCCATCAGTCTGATCCAGAAAAGGCTAGAAGCTGCTCAGATAGACAGAAATGACTACTCCAAACCTTTGCTATTTTGTGTCCTTGCCGAAAAACGAGCTCCCACTGCAGTTTTTTGGCAATCTGGCCCCATATCATGGGTTAGTTTGACCCACTCTCCAGGGAAGGTCTTGCCCTGGTACCCAAGTGCCATTGCACAAATTATACTTAAAGGGATTAAACTTAGTATAGCAGCATTTGGTAAACAAACAGATACTATAATATCACCATATACGCAGGAACAAATAAAGTGCCTAGCAGCCTGTGATGATGACTGAGCCATTTTTGATAACTATAACGTGCACTCAATTTGATAGCCACTACCCATCACATCCATGGCTACAGTTCAGTTTATCCAATCCAATCATATACCCTAGGATCACTCACCATAAACCCCTCAGTAATGTAAGGCTTATATTCACTGATGGATCTAAGCAAGGAGTAGGAGCTATAGTTACCAAAGAAGAGAGTTGGACCTTCCTATTTCAAAGCTCCTCTCCCCAAGAAACCGAGCTGCTCACAGTGATAAAAGCATTTCAAATGTTTCATCAAGAACCCTTCAACCTTTTATCAGATAGTAGATATGTGGTGCAAGCTGTCTCTATCATTGAAAATGTGGGTTCTATTAATGCCAGGTCTACTATCTCTGAGGCATTACAAGAAATCCAAACATTAGTTTGGGACAGGAAGGCTCCATTTTATATTGGCCACATATGAGCTCATACAACCTTACCAGGCCCCCTGACAAAAAGTAATCGGTTAGCAGACTCCTTAACCAGAGGAGAATTTGTCTTTGCCATTGAGGACCCAGTGCAACAGGCGAGACATTATCATAAGCTGTTCCATGTGAATGCTTTAACTCTTTGCCTCAAATTTAACATAACAAAAGCACAGGCATGGGACATAGTAGTCTCCTGCAGAAATTGCGTGACCTTACTACCTGCACCCGTCCTTGGGGGTTAATCCTAAGGGTTTGTTACCTAATCATATATGGCAAATGGATGTCACACATGTTTCAGAATTTGGAAAGTTAAGATATGTTCATGTCTCTGTAGATACCTGCTCTGGAATAATTTTCACCTCAGTGCATATGGGGGGAAAAATCCAGAGATGTTATCGCCCATTGCCTACAGGCTTTCGTGGCATGGGGAAAGCCACGCCAGTTAAAAACAGATAATGGCCCAGCCTACACCTCACAACCCTTAAAGTCTTCCTACAACAACTTGACATTCACTGGATACATGGAATACCCTATAACCCACAAGGACAGAGTGTTGTGGAGTGTGCACATCTTACAATAAAAAATGCGCTTTATAAACAAAAAGGGGGAATAGGGGATACCTTCAGGTCCCCTAAAGATAAGCTCAACGCCATTCTCTTTATTTTGAATTTTTCAATGTTGGACCAAACGGGTAATTCAGCTGCAGACAGACATGGAAGTGATGCTGCTGCTCCCCCTAAGCCTTTAGTACTTTGGAAGGACATCCTCACAGGAAAGTGCAATGGAGCAGATCCAGTGTTAGTATGGAGTAGGGGGTCTGTATGTGTTTTTCCACAGGAAAAGGAGGATCCAATTTGGATCCCAGAGCAGCTGGTGCGTGCAGCCTTGCCTCCGAACACCAGTCATGATGCTGAAGATGCTGATGATAACTCTGGGGATGCTACACCTCCTGTGGCTGACTCAAGCCAGAAAGCTGTGGGCAGTGGTTAAAGCATGGCCATATCCTTTACCAGTGACTAACTCTTCTCTCATATTCCCTTCTCTCCCTTTGATGCATGGCAGGTCTGTAACTTGCTAGGAGCATGTACTGATATCTCAGCAGTGTCCATGTTAAATGGCAAATTCCTCAACTGTTTTTATAAACAAAATGACTCTAGTACCTTTGAGGCAACAGTTAATGTGTCTTGTCCCAATAATATTACTTATCAGCCCACTCCAATATGCGTCTCGCCACCATTCCTTTTCCTCGTAACAAATGCTAGCGAGCTGAATGATACGTTAATTGCACTAAGAATTGCTATCTTTCCCAGTGCTGGAATGTAACGGCCTTCAAGCTGGCTGTGATTATACGTATCCCTACCCATGTTCCTATCCCAGTTTCCATTCCAGAGGACAAGTTACCGGTGGTGCTATCCAGAAAGAAGAGAGATTTTGGTATCACAGCCGCCGTTGTGACAGCACTGGCTATATCTACAGCAGCTGCCATGGCAGCAGCAGTCTCACTTGCTACAACTATACCCACTGCAGAAGTTGTGAACACCCCTGCAGAGGAACGGCGGCTGTCCTTCAAACAGTCTCAGATCAATGCACATCTGCAAGCAGGAATCCCGATAGTCAACCAGAGAGTGGATTTGGTTCAAGAACAAGTGGACATATTGGGGGCCCTATTGGGACTGGGATGTATAGCACCCTTCCCGGCAATTTGTGTAACTCCCATAGCCTATACTAATATGAGTGACTTACAGAATGTCTCCTGACAGCTCTCCCAATACTTGCGGGGGAATTAGTCCGCAGAATTCCAAAACTACACTCAGCACCTGCTACTAGGCATAACAAGGATAAAGAACACCAGAGATGAGCTGGCAACCCTCCCAGAGATAATCAAAACATTGCAAGATGTGTTAACCTTTATGAAACAAGCGGCTAGCGTAATTTGTCTGATGATAATCCTCATAGTGGGCTTGATTCTGCTAGTAAGGAAACTGCAAATTTGGAGGCGACAGCAACATAGGCAATGGCAAGCCATGGTGCAGAACTTGTTAGCCATCGAGGCTGGAACATCCCACCAAGTGTGGCTAAGTATGCTGGATCGGTAGTCAAGGACGGGTAAGATTGGTGGGGGAAATATGCCAACCTAAGACAGGACGCAGATCATTGATATCTGCCGTCTGATGATGGGTAAGGGATATTCCGCGCCACTGACAACCTAAGACAGGCACAATCCCTGCCATAATAGAAAAAAAGGGGAGATGTCGGAGGCAGGCCCCTGGCCAGGGCGGCCTCCGCCATTAAAAGATGGCGCCTGGCTAGTTGCCAGGTTAGGATTGCCTCATGAGACTAAGCAGAATGCCCAAAGAGGAAGTAAACAGCATTGGTTGCTAGCAAAGTTGTTCGTTTAGGTGTGCAGCCTGATTCGCTCCCTCCTGTACCCTGCTCGCGGACTGGTCAGGTAAGCGTATATAAGTGTGTAGACTTGCAGAAATAAAGAGAGAGAAGATACATCTCAACTGGGGCTTCTTGTCGTCCTTGCGGGTTGAGGGCGATATTTAGGGATCCACTATTACCTGAAGTTCTGCTCAACTGAGTTAGTGCTGACAACTTCCTCAAGTAGCTGCCGTTTACCAAAAGAGCTTATAATAATCTTGGAATTTCTTCAGCATTGACAGTAGCACAGGAGAAACCTATGCTACATGAGGAATGCACTCCAACCTCCCATCCCAGTAACTGACAGGATACACTGACAAGTTAGCTGGCCTGGTCTCAGGATGTGGCAGGCAACTAAGGAAAGGTTGACTAGCCTGTCCACGAAGGTTCCACCTTTAATTCTCCCCAACCCCAGGAGCTAAATGGCAGAGTCTTCAGAAACAACCTACAGAAGTAACTACCCCTTGCCCCCAAAAGAAAGGAGCATGCAGGCTACCCAAAAAGGCAAAGGTGTACCTTAACACTGTCTAGAACGAGTTTCTCATCACTGTGTAGTTTCACATTCTGCTCTGATTTCTCAAAACACTTGCCACTGGCCACAATTATTTCACTTTTCTGTTTACTTGCTGAATTTCTCATCTTCTCCACAGTATTCCAAACGCAATGAGAACAAGGACATTGTCTGTTTTTCCACCACTAGACACCAGAGCCCATTTCGTGGTATGCTCCAGAAAAACCTGTCAAATAAGAACAACTACCCAGGTAATTTACTGGAAGGTTACCAAGTAGACAGAAGATCAAGTCAGTATCAATAAATCACTAAGTCCAATGTAATAGCAAATACAAACAAAATTATCACCGTTTTGGGATAAGGGCGATCTTAGAAGCCAAAAGGTTGGGTAAATTAGATGGCTCAGAAGACATGTAGTTTTTCCATGTATTTCATGGAGAAGGTTTATTAAAGACAAACACTACAGTAAAACCCATGTGCCCTAAGGAGCAAAACCACTGTGGTGGATGACCCCAAACCACAGGGAAGAAGCCTTGCTCTACTCCAGGTTAGCTACACCCCAGCCCTGTTTTCTGGGAGTTGTTTTTTTTTTTTTTTTCAATCTGAATCTCATTACCTCAGGGAGATGCACTTTTGAGGCAAGATTCGAACTTTCATGTCTCGCTAAGGATGAATGTTTACCTCGAAAACTTCTAAAGTACTTCATGACTATCCAAGGGCTATTGAGTTGTTAGGCTACCTGAATTTGAGGAGAGAAATGTCCAAACTTACAACTTCAAAAAATGAGGGAGCTCCAGAAGAAAGGAAATGTTTTACAAACAAAACAGTGTACCAACTTTTCATTCAATATCCTGAGTACCAACTTTTTTTCCTTTTAAGACATAATTTTATGACACATCTAAAGTAAATTCCTCACTTCTCCCTGCAAAAGCTCTACAAACTTCTCAAGGAGATGGTGTGCAAATAAACTCGAGTTGACCCTAGTATCCAAATAAAATTGGGCACTGAAAAATATAAAAGTTCTAAATCCATGGGAATTACCCAACACCAAATTTTACCAACTTTCTAGTGAGTATCACATAAGTGGTAGCTGAGGGTTCAAATGCGGCACTATGATCAAAGAGAGGCACTAATCATCATCTCCTGCTGCAGCAGTAGCTTGGCCATCTCTACTTCCAAAAAAGACATGATTGGATTCAGAGAAGCAGCAAGACTGAAGCAAAGTACATCGAATCTAAAACCGAGTCTAAGAAGTTACTCTGCTCAACACTCAAGAATGTCCACTTCACAAAAGGGTTAAATAAAGTTGTTCATTTGCAGGGGTAGCTCATCCTAAAAGCCGATGGCATCATCCTTCATGACACTGGCAAACCCTACTTTATCCGTCTCCTCTTATCACAGAGGAAAAGGACAGATTTTCCTCCCCACCCACAGCCACCTTCAATATACACCCCTTTATTTCCTATGTTGAAAGGCTTAGGGTAGAGTTCTCTCAGCATGGTGAGGAGGCAACCTTCCTGGCCAGGAGCACGTGACCCCTCCAGGCTCTTAAGTTGTATCACAGAACAAACAGGAGACAACCACAGGATAGGATGGAAATCTTCCCAAACTGGTTTGTGGTGTGATGCTTGCACAAGTCTTTAAAACAACTGAAATTCAATGAATCGTGCACTTAGCATGAGTGACTTCGACAAGATGGAAATCATACCTCCATGAAACTACACAATAATCACCAGCCAGGGGCAGACTGCGATGACACAGTTAGAAAAAGGAGTGTATCCAAGACCCAAAGAGACCCTCCACATGACTGACACACCCAATATACATCTCTGTTGCTCCCTGAACCTCCGAGGATCCTGTTCAGTATTTCCTCCTGCTTCCCTTCACATGTTCCTCTGGCGCATCTGACCTCCTTCCCATTCTGCTCCAGAGCAGACCTTATGAATCCCTTCCATGAATCCACCTGGAGTATGCAACACATAAAGTACACCTGGCAATAACAATGAAAAGTTGGCAGGGGATCTTGTAGAAATTGATTCCTTTTTTTCAGAAGAAGTGGGAAGGAAAAGGAGGCATTCGAATTGACTCCCCTAGCCAGACTGCTCTAATCCCCCACACAGCACCTTATTTATACCTGTCTCCGAGGCTGTAAAACTTGATTCTGCTCATCCTAGTGCCTTTCTAATCAACTCCTTCCCCACCCCTCACCAATATCTTGACCAGTACCTTTCCCCTCCTAGGAATTTCATAAATGCTCTTTGGCGAAGTTATTATTCTCCTCACCTAATTAAGTGACACCTGTTCTATCCTCAAAGGGTAAATACAGTTCTGTGTCCTACTGGACCTACCACTCATCAAACTCTGACTTCCTTCCTAGACTTGGTCGATTATGGCAATAAACACCAAAATGATGAACAAACTCCAAAATGACCACGGGTTAGACCACCGGAGAGGCTGATGTCATAATATGAATATGAAATAAGCTCAGAGCTATAAAACCTAACTTCTACATGAGCCAACAGGTTAACGAATCCCTTTTAAGATTTTTTTAAAGATTATTTATTTATTAATTTGACACAGAGAGAGCTCACAAGTAGGCATAGAGGCAGGCAGAGAGAGAGGAAGGGCAGCAGGCCCCCTGCTGAGCAGAGAGCCCCATGTGGGACTCGATCCCAGGACCCTGAGATTGTGACCTGAGCCGAAGGCAGTGGCTTAACCCACTGAGCCACCCAGGTGCATCCCTTTTAAGATATTTAAAGGTTGTTCTAAAATCCCAAATTCTTACCTCCTCCTCAGCATTCAAACCCAACAAGTTTTCTACTGTCATCAATACCAATATGCAAGACAGAAATTATGAAATCTTTGCAGTACCAAAAAAGAATTACAAGAAAAAGACCCAGGAAGATCACAGAGCAGTAACTAGGATGGCAGGGAAATTAACCAACTGTTTCTATACCTCATGACACCTGGATGAAGACCTGTTGAAAGTCCCCTTCCCACAGGAATCCCATTTCTAGCCCAAATGGGGTCTGCTTTCCAATTAAAGATGGCTTCAAGAATGTTTCTCCAAAGCCTAAACACTGACAATAACCACGGGGTGAAAAAATAATGAATACTGTTATGCTGAAAATAAAGAAATTAATTTAAAAAAAGATGAAACAAAAAGGCCACAGAAAGTTGGTGCCACTTTTCAGAGTGTTAAGTCCTCTGATCTTGGAAATCTGAGTTCAAATCCCACTCAAGCAGAGACCTCAAACAATTACACAAAAACCCTTAAAGAGAAGAGAGAAGTACCCTTTCCTAAAACAGTCTGACTTCAGTAATCTCCTAGATTCATTAAAAATCGGAATGTCACTCTCAACATCTGTAACTCTGGAACAAACTTCGAACATTTCTATGGCTTTTAAAAAAATCAAAAACCTCTCATGTGCTTTCAAAATTTGGTTTAAATCAGATGTTTTTTTGTAAGAAACCATTGTGCTTTTAAAAAAATCAAACTCTGGAACAAACTTCGAACATTTCTATGGCTTTTAAAATCAAAACCTCTCATGTGCTTTCAAAATTTGGTAAATCAGATTTTTTTGTAAGAAACATGTAGAAACTGAAATGCATTTCATTAGAAGATAATTATTCCCTGCAATACATCAGTATAAACTTGAATTTGGTTTTGGTCTTCACTGGTAAATTTCTCAAGTTCTTGGGCGTTTCCTAGCCATTTACTTGAACATCATCTAAGGGAACACTCAAAGCAGTACCACAATAAAGAGGTTTGGCCTCAGCAGGATTCTACATGAAAAAAAAAAAAAAAAACAGGTCACATAAATTAATCACAATCACACTGCTTTAAATAACATTTCTAAACTTTCATGCCATTTGATGGAACTCCCTGTTTCGGAGAGCGAAAGAAAATCTATTCAGCTCCCATTAAGTGCTTTTTCTTTTCTTTTCTTTTTTAAAAAGATTTTATTTATCTGACAGACAGAGATCACAAATAGGCAGAGAGGCAGGCAGAGAGAGAGGAGGAAGCTGGCTCCCTGCTAAGCAGAGAGCCCAATGCAGGGATGGATCCCAGGAACCCAGGACCATGACCCCAGCTGTGCAAGGTAGCATGGTCCAGGCCCAGCTGTTGCGGGGTGCCAGTGGGGGCATCCTGTCCACTCCCCAATCCCTGTTTCGGTCCCTAGAAAGAGTGGGTGGGTGGTGGGCCAAGCCATGGTTCCAGCCCAGGAATCCTAGGAAATTGCTATGGCTCACCAGCACCTGTGTTTTGCTGTTTCTCCCCACTTTTCTCCTGCTCCAGGTCCCCACTCCTAACTCTTCCTAAAGCCAAAAGGATCAGCAAAACTGCCACAGACAAAGGCTTTTGGGATTGGAGCATCTCCACCTTCAGAAGCTGCGCTGAAGCCTTAAAAGGCAGTATCTGCACTGTGAGGGAAGCCACCTCCACCAGATACTTGAAGATCTGGGTTAGCTTTGGCAGAAGGACTTTTGTTGCTTAAGGTGTGGGAGAGGGTGGAGCGCTATCCTTGAGGCCCTCTTTCCAACTTGTTGATGATGGCTTTTTTGCATTTGGGGGTGGTTGATGTGTGGTTTTGGTTGTGTCTATTTTGTGTGTATTCCCCCCACCACAGCCTCTCCCTGTCCCTGGCCCACAGCAAGCCCCCAGCCCTCCCTCCCTTCCACCCCCTGAGCTCTGAGCAGGTACCTGGTCAGTGATATGCTGTACCCCCACCCACCCCCCCCCCGCCCCAAGCGGGAAGTGGAACTGCTGGGAGGAAAAAAACGCAGTCCCCCCTCCCTTCCCCGAGCCCTTCAATGGCCCAACCTCAGCTGGACCTCAGCCCCTGGGACTCAAGCTCCCAGGCCACCTCCGCTTGCACCACTGCAGCTGCCAGTCTCCCTGCCAGTCTCCCTCCAACCTGCACCGCCTTCTCCAAGTGACTGATGAGGGGCAGGGCCAGGCACTGCACTGAGGCATGCAGTGGCGTGGCATGGCACGGCCTGGTGTGCTGTGGCATGTGCCAAGCTGTCGGTGCGCCTGCCTGGGTGGGTGTGCTAGCTTGGGGCGCGGGGGACTTCTGGTGATCCTGGGGTCCGGCGAGGTGGAGCCTGGGAGCCCCACAAGCAGTGATGGGCACTGGACCCCTCGTGTGTCCCTTACGGGGCTGCATTTTCAGTGCCTGAGTTTTGTGATCATGGGTCTTTTAAGTATGAGTTTGCCTGAGTATGTATGACTTTTGTGATTATGTCAAATTTATTCCTAAATCATTTAAGGTTTGATGTTTTTTGTAACTGGGATTGTTCTTAATCTCTTAATCTCATTTTTGCCCTGCTCAATTTTGGTGAATAAGACTACAACTTGTCTTGAGTCCTGATCCTGCATCGTGGAACTATGCTGGACATACTGAGGTATAATGGCAATTTTGCGGATTAATTTTGTTCTAAAGAATTCTACAGAAGAATTTTTTTTCTATAGTATCTTATGAAAAAAAAAAAGACATTTTCACTTCTTCCACTCTTATTCATACTCCTATTATTCCGTTTTCTTGCTAAATACCCAAGACAGAATTTCCAATAAAATGTTGAATAAAAGTGGCAATTGCAGGCTTTTTCCCTTGTTCCTGACCTTAGGAAGGAACCATCTAGCCTTTTACTATTAAATATGTAAGTGTGGGTTTTCATATACAGCTTTTTATTACGTTAAGAAAATTCTCTTTTATTCAGTTGACAGATTATTATCACCAAATGGTGTTGACATTTAACCACTTTTTTCTTCTATATTTATGGAGGTAATCATGTGGTTTACCCTTTATTAATTTAATATGGTATATTAATTACAGTGATGAAATATAATTTTATTTATTTATTTAAAAGAGAGAGAGAGAGAGAGAGACAATGAGTGAGGGAACACAAGCAGGGGAAGTTGGAGAGGGAGAAACAGGCCCTCTGCCGAGCTGGGAGCCTTATGCAGGGCTTGATCCCAAGACCCTGGGATCATGACCTGAGCTGAAGGCAGATGCCCAATGACTGGGCAACCCAGGTGCCCCTAAATATCACATTTTGAGCAAATTTTGCATATCTGAGATAAATCCTCTTTGGCCATAGCATTTTATGAGTTGCTGAATTCAGTTTACAACCATTAGTATTGAAGACTTTTGTGTCTACAGTTCTAAGAGATATTGGTCTATAATTTCATTTTCTTGTGTTATCTTTACCTGGTTTTGGAATCTGGCTAATACGGACTCTCACAGAATGAATGCGAAGTGTTCTCTCCACTTCTACTTTTTGAATGATTTTTGAATCTTCCTTAAATGTTTTCACAGAATTCACCAATGTGCCATATGGTCCCAGATTTTTCTTTATGGAAAGTTTTTGGATTACCTGTTCGATTATTTTACTTGTTTAAGTTCCATTCAGATTGTCTACTTTGGGGTTAAGATTAAGGAATTTGAGTCTTTCTAGGAACCTGCCAAATTTCTTTAGTTTTCTAATTTATTAGCATGCAATTGTTCCTCGTATTGCAATTTAATTCTTTTTATTTCTATAAGGCTAATAGGAATGCCTCTCTTTCATTCCAGATTTTTTCAAAATTTGGTATTTTTATCTTATTTTTGGTAAGAATAGCCAAAACATTGTCAATTGCTCATCTCTTTAAAGAATTAGCTTTTGGGGCACCTGGGTAGCTCAGTGGGTTATAGCCTCTGCCTTTGGCTCAGGTCATGATCTCAGGGTCCTGGGATCAAGCCCCTGATTAGACTCTCTGCTCAGCAGGGAGCCTGCTTCCCTTCCTCTCTCTCTGCCTGCCTCCTGCCTACTTGTGATCTGTCTGTGTCAAACAAATAATAAAATAAAATCTTTTTTTTTAAAAAAGAATTAGCTTGGGCGACTGGGTGGCTCAGTGGGTTAAAGCCTCTGCCTTCAGCTCAGGTCATGATCCCAGGGTCCTGGGATCGAGCCCCGCATCGGGCTCTCCACTTCTTGGGAGAGCCTGCTTCCTCCTCTCTCTCTGCCTTCCTCTCTCTCTGCCTACTTGTGATCTCTGTCTGTGAAATAAAAAAAAAAAAAAGAAAAAAGAATTAGCTTTTGTATATATTGATTTTCTCTGTTGTGTCTTATTTCATTTATATCTGATCTCATCTTTCAAAATTTCTTTCCTTTTGCTTGCCTTCTAACTCATTCTTCCTTTATCTTGCTTTTATTTTTATTTCTTTATTTGAGAGACTGAAAGAGTGAGTGAGTGAGAAGGGAAGAGCAGAGGGACAAAAGTCCTCAGGGAGTACAGAGCCCAACACGGGGCTCGACCCCACAACCCCGAGATCATGACCTGAGCCAAAACCAAGAATTGGTCACCTAACCAACTGAGCCACCTCTAAGCCCCTAATTTGTTTTTCATTTTGTCATTTCTTAAGATGATAGGTTATGAAAGTAACACTTTCTTCCTTTTTAAATATATGTTTACAATCCTAAGTTTCCCTCAAAAAAAAAAAAAAAAACTTAACTGTATCCCATAAGACTTTGTATTTTATATTTTCACTTTCAAGAGATGAGCAAGTGACCGATTTTTTGGCTTTCATTCATCTCAAGGTATTTTCTAACTTCTACCGTGATTTCTTTTTTGACTCATGTCTTATTTAGGAGTGTGTTATTTATTTTCCACATACTTGTGAATTTTCTGTTTCCTTTTGTAAACCACTTTTATTTTATTGCATGGAGTTAGAGACCATACATTGAGTGACTTTAGTTCTTCAACATGTATACTACATTTATAGGTCTTTTGGTTTTTCAGACTGGATAATCTCAATTGATCTCTATTTATATTCCCTGATTATTTCATCTATTACTACCACTGAGCTCATCTGGAGAATATTTTGTTTCAGTTATAATGCAACTTTCATTTCATTCTAATTTTATTTTTATTATATTCTTGATTTGGTGTGGCACCATTCTTGTACTTCCTGTGTATTCTTTTTTTTAAGAGTTTATTTATTTATTTGACAGACAGAGATTACAAGTAGGCAGAGAGGCAGGCAGAAAGAGAGAGAGGAGGAAGCAGGTTCCCTGCTGAGCAGAGAGCCCAGTGCTGGGCTAGATCCCAGGACCCTGGGATCATGACCTGAGCCAAAGGCAGAGGCTTTAACCCACTAAGCCACCCAGGCACCCCAGTGTATTCTTTAAACATGGTTTTTCTTCAGTTCTTTAACATATGGATACAGAAGAATGACAGTTTTTGTCCACATCTTTATCCATTCAACCTATATCTGGAGTTCTTGGGAAATGGTTTTTATTGAATGTATTTTGTTTTTTGTTTTCCTAGTGTATAGATAGCTATAATTCCCTTTTGCTGGAGTATTGTGCAATTTCTTGAGAAAATTAAGGTTTAAATTATATAATGTGGTAACTATAGAAAGTAGATCCTCCCCCTGGGTTTTGAAAGGTAGCCTAAACATCAAGGCCAGATCTCCTGAGACTACATTTCACTCTGTTTCCCCCCTACATACACATATTTGCACACTTCATCTGACTGTATTTTAATTATTAAACTGGGTAGTGGAAAGCATATGTCTATTTACTTATTTACTGCTGTTTAATTTTGATGTTATTTTCTAATTATGCAATGATTCTCTTTTAGCTGCTACTCCATGGAGTGTGCATCAAGAATGCAACAAAATTCTATTGGCTTTCTTACCACAAATGTTGTTTTTCATTTCACAGATGAAATGTGAAATTTTCACAAATGTAGGCTTTCATTTGACTTGAGCTCCCCAATGCACTCAAATCAAGAAAGATTATTAAGTACATAGAAAAATGGGGATTCAAATTGTGTCATGCTTTCTGCCTACGCATAATAGACATGTGATGTAAAACGGATATCGAGACAAAAGATTTAGCTTGGTTTTTAATCGTTGCACCTAAACACTGTCAGACTGCAGACAAATCAATCATTATGTTCTTATTTGTAAACTGCGAATAATATCAGCTCTATTTAATACTTTAATATTTTTACATCAAATGTTACATATTTCTACATAAATGTTATAAAATGCATTTTATTGAGATAAAATGTGTATATTTTCTTGTGTACCTACGTAGTTACTATATAATAGATAGGGTTATAAATTACTTTCCCAAGGTTACACTCTCTTAAATTCTATATCTGAAAGTCAACCTTTTCTTTTTTTGTTTTTTCTTTCCATATTAAACTATGCAAATTTATTGCACAGATGTTCTTAGCTCTATTCACATTGCCACAAACTGGAAAACTACATATATACACAAGTATATGCATACATAAGCACATATGTATATATATACATGTATACACAATGGAATAATGTTTTTTTAAATTTATTTATTATTTATTTTCAGCGTAACAATATTCATTATTTTTGCACCACACCCAGTGCTCCATGCAATCCAGCACTCTCTAAAACCCACCACCTGGTTCCCCCAACCTCCCACCCTCCCACCCTCTCTGCCCCTTCAAACCCCTCAGATTGTTTTTCAAAGTCTATAGGCTCTCATGGTTCAACTCCCTTCCAATTTCCCCCAACTCCCTTCTCCTCTCTATCTCTCCATGTCCTGCATGCTATTTGTTATGCTCCACAAATAAGTGAAACCATATGATAATTGACTCTCTCTGCTTGACTTATTTCACTCAGCATAATCTCTTCCAGTCCCTTCCATGTTGCTACAAAAGTTGGGTATTCGTCCTTTCTGATGGAGGCATAATACTCCATAGTGCATATGGACCACATCTTCCTTATCCATTCGCTCGTTGAAGGGCATCTTGGTTCTTTTCACAATTTGGCGACCGTGGTCATTGCTGCTATAAACATTGGGGTACAGATGGCCCTTCTTTTCACTCCATCTGTACCTTTAGGGTAAATACCCAGGAGTGCAATGGCCAGGTCATAGGGAAGTTCTATTTTTAATGTCTTGAGGAATATCCACACTGTTGTCCAAAGAGGCTGCACCAACTTGCATTCCCACCAACAGTGGAAGAGGGTTCCCCTTTCTCCACATCTCCTCCAACACATGTTGTTTCCTGTCTTGCTAATTTTGGCCATTCTAACTGGTGTAAGGTGATATCTCAATGTGGTTTTAATTGGAATCTCCCTGAGGGGAGTGATGATGACATTTTTTCATGTGTCTGATGGCCATTTATATGTCTTCATTGGACATGTGTCTGCTTTACACCCAACAGGAAATACACACAACCAAAACCGCACATCAACCACCCGAAAATGCAAAAAAGCCATCCTCAACAAGTTGGAAAGAGGACCTCAAGGATAGCCCTCCACCCTCTCCCACACCTTAAGCAACAAAAGTCCTTCCACCAAAGCTAACCCAGATCTTCAAGTACCTGGTGGAGATGCCTTCCCTCACATGGCAGATGCTGCCTATCAAGGCTTCAGCTCAGCGTCTGAAGGTGCAGATGCTATAACCCCAAAAGCCGTTCTCTGCAGCAGGTTCCCTGGTCTTTCTGGCCTTCTGAGGAGTGAGGAGTGGGGGAAATGGGAGGGAAGAGACAGGGATCCCGTTAAAAAGGAGGAGAAACTGCAAAACACAGGCACTGGTGAGCCCTCGCAATTTCCCAGGCATCCAGTCCTTCAAACTTGGTTTAGAGACCGACCACCCACCCACCCATTCCAGGGACTGAAACAGGGACCAGGAGTGCACGGGGCGCCCCCATGCGCACCTCACAACCTCTGGGCCCAGACCATGCTGCCTCCCACAGGCAGAGGAGATGGCAGCGGCCTGAGAGAGGCCAAGGCAGGCATAGGGAGCAGCGGACTTGTGGACTGCAGCGTCGGATGGGGGGGGGGTGCTGCAGGGGAGACACTGGCTGGATCTGGAGGGAGCATGTAGAGGCAGCCAGAGGCCTGTGGCGGGGAATGGGCCAACTCCTTCCCTCTGCCCTCCCAGGCTGGTTCCCTCCCTTCCTCCCTATCTGGGTAAATCTCCCTTTGCCTGGGAGGAATGGCCATGGCAGTGGCAGCGGCCCAGGGCCACTGAGGAGGAGCTGCCAGGGCTGCTGCACTCAGAGCCGCCAGCCTCCAGCAGGAGCGATGGCGCCCACTGCTGCCACAGCCTCCTCCAGCCCCAGGATCTCCATTTAGCGGCGCGGGCCTCCCTCCGCCCTGGATAGCCACGGAAACTTGTCTTCGCCAGGTCCCTCTAGCCCCCAGCCCTCCCTCCCCTTCCACCCTCTCAGCTCAGAGCAGGTACCTGGTCGGGCTCTCCTTATCACACAAGGACGAGGGTGGGCTCTACCCCCGCACGCCCCCCTCCCAAAGCCCAAAGTGGCGCCACTGGAAGGAAAATGCCCTCCACGAAGTCCTCCCAAACCCGGCCCCCCTCCCTTCTCGGCGCCAGTCCTCAGCCCTACCTCTGCCCTTCCTCAGTTGCTGGCCCTCGAGCTCCCGCTGCGGCCGCTTGCACAGCCCCCGCCGCCGCTCTGCCGCTTCCATCTGCGTTGCTGCCATCTGCGCCGCAGCCGCCACTTGAGTCGCCAACACCGCTTGTGCAGCCGACGCAGTCTGCGCCGTCGCCGCTATGTGCTCCACCGCAGCTACAGCCGCCGCCGCCCCCGCCGCCGCCGCTTGAGCCTTGGACGCCCAAGCGGTCGCCGCTGGTGCAGCCCAGCTGTCGGCGCCAGTGCTGCTTGCACCGCTAACACCGTCGTCTGTGTCGCCGCCCCTTCGGCCGCCAACACTGCCTGCGCCGCCGCCGATGCCGGTTGTTCCGTCGAAGCCACCACCGTCTGCACCGCCGCTTGCGCCGCCGAAGCCGCTGTCTGCACCGTCGCTGCTACCGCCGCCGCTGAAGCCGCTGCCGTCTGCCCCGTTGCCATTGTGCGCCGAGGCCGCTTGCACCGTTGACGCCGTCGTCGGAGGCGTTGCTGGTTCCGCCGCTGAAATCGTCTGCGCCGCCACCGACGCCGCTTGTGCCGCCGCTGAAGCCGCCGCCACTGCTATCCCCGCCGACGCCAACGCTTATGACGCTGCCGCCACCGCTTGAGCCCCGGACGCCTTCGGAGCCGAAGCCGCTTGTGCAGCTACGCCCCTTGGCGACCTCTAAGCCCCTGTCTGCGGCGTCACTGCTTCCGCCGCCGAGGCCGCCTGCGCCTCTGACGCTGCCGCTTCCGCCGCCGCCGCTTCCGCCGCCGCCACCATCTGCGCCGCCAGCGGCATCAGCCCCCATAGCGGCGATGCCGCAGCTGGGGCATCGGCGGCCTAAGCGGCGTCTGAGGCGGTGCAGAGGGCGTTGGCCGGAGAAGAGGCGGCGGCGTCGCCAAACGGGCGGGGACGGCGTTGGCGTCGGCGGCGCAAGCGGCCTGGGCTGTACAAGCGGCGTCGGGATTCAAGTGGCGGCGGCGGTGCAGACGGCGGCGGCGAAGCGTCGGCGGTGGCGGCGCAGACGGTAGCGGCGGCGGCGGCAGAGTCGGTAACAGCGGCGGTGCAGACAGCGGCGTTGGCGGCGGTGCCAACGGCGGTGGCTTGGTGGCGGCGGCATTGGCGGCGGCGGCGGCGGAAGCAGCGGCGGCGCAGACGACTGCGTCGGCGGTTCAGGTGGCCTCGGGGCACACAGCGGCGGCGGTGCGACGACCAGTCTCCGTGGCTACTCAGGGCCGAGGGAGGCACGCGCTGCTAAATTGGAGATCCTCGGGGCTGGGGGAGGCTGTGGGGTCAGCGGGCGCGGTCGCTCCCGCGAGGGGCTGGCTGCTCTAGTGAAGCAGCCCTGGCGCCGGCTCCTCAGCGGCCCTCCACCGCCACCACCGCCATGGCCATTCCTCCCAGGTAAAGGGAGATTTAGCCAGGTGAGGTGGGAGGGAGGGAGGGCGCCAGCCTGGGAGGGGAGAGTGAAGGAGCCGGCCCACTCCCCGCCACTGGCCTCTCGCTGCCTCTGCGTGCCCCGTCCAGATCCAGCCAGAGTCTCCTCTGCTGCCCTCACCCCAGCCCCACGCTGCAGTCTAAAAGTCAGCCCGCTCCCCGCGCCCACCACGGCCTCTCTTGGACCGCTGCCATCTCCGAAGCCTATTCGAGGTAGCATGGTCTGAGCCCTGAGGTTGCGGGGTGCCCTTGGGGAAGCGCGGTGCACTCCCCGGTCCCTGCTTCGGTCCCTGAAAAGGATGGGTCGGTGGTCTCCAAGCCAAGTTTGCAGCACTGGATGCCTGCGAAATTGTGAGGGCTCACCAGTGCCTGGGTTTTGCTGTTTCTCCTATTTAACTGGATCCCTGTCTCTTCCTTCCCCTTTCCCCCACTCCTCACTCCTCAGAAGGCCAGAAAGACCAGGGAACCTGCTGCAGAGAAAGGCTTTTGGGGTTAGAGCATCTGCACCTTCAGAAGCTGTGCTCAAGCCTTGATAGGCAGCCTCTGCCATGTGATGGATAGGCACCTCCGCCAGGTACCTGAAGATCTGGGTTAGCTTTGGTGGGTGGACTTTTGTTGCTTAAGGTGTGGGAGAGGGTGGAGGGCTATCCTTGAGGTCCTCTTTCCAACTTGTTGAGGATGGCTTTATTGTATTTGCAGGTGGTTGATGTGTGGTTTTGGTTGTGTGTATTTCTTGTTCAGTGCAAAGGGGTCCTATTCACAGCATGACTTGAGGGAGTACATTTGTCCAAGTTTTTGTCTCATTTCTAAGGGGCTGGATTGGTTTGACACTTGTGTCCATTGGGTTATTGGTATGGATGGGCTCAAAAAGAGAGGAAGCTGGGATTTTTCTGTGGATTGGAGGAGTTTAGACGTTTTCTTTTGACCATGTGTAGAGTGGTTTTAATTTGCCTGTCCTGAATTACGTTTTCTTCTCCTGAGCGATTTGGTGGTGGAGGTACAGTTATGCTGGTTGTTGTGCTTTTCTTGTTTTGAGCGGCAAATGTGTGTTCCTTTCTTGTGTTTGAAGAAAAACGTTGGGGTTGGATAAAGAAAATGTAATTTTTTGGAAAGCTGAACTGTCAGTTTGTGTTTGTTTGTTTTCTGATGATCTCTGCAGTGGGGTGATGGGTGTCTTTCTAGACAGCGTTAAGGTACACATTTGTCTTTTTGGGCAGCACTCAATCTCCTCTCTCTTGGGGCAAGGGATAGTTAATTCTGTAGGTTATTACTGTAGGCTTTGCCATTTAGCTCATTGGGTTGAGGATAATGTAAAGTTGAGACCTTTGTGTAGAGGCTAGTCTGCTTTTCCTTAGTTGCCTGCCATTTTCTGAGGCCAGGTCAGCTAACTTGTCAGTGTATGCTGTCAGTTGCTGGGACGGGAGGTTTCAGTGACGTAGGTTCATCCTGTGCTTCAGTCAATGCTGAAGAAATTCCAAGATGAATAAAAACAATTTTGGTAGGAACGCCTGGGTGGCACAGTGGGTTAAGCCACTGCTTTCGGCTCAGGTCATGATCCTGGGGTCCTGGAATGGAGTCCCGTATGGGGCTCCTGGCTCGGCGGGGAGCCTGCCTCTCTCTCCACCTCTGCCTGCCTCTCTGCCTGCTTGTGTGCTTTTTCTCTCTCTTTATGACCAAAAAAACCAAAACCAAAACCAAAAACAAAACTATTTTGGTGAATGGCAGCTGGGTGAGGAAGTTGTCAACACTAACTCAGTTCGTTAGAACTTCAGGTAATAGTGGATCCCTGGATGTCTCCTCTGCAGTCTGAACTGAAACATGCTGTATTCTTTGGCTCTCAGTTTCTCTATGGCTCTGTCACCTGGGCCCCTTTGGTTGTGTTGTCTTCCTCCCCATGGGGAAGTTCTCTTCTTCTTTTTAAGGGAAGGGGTTTTTTGTTTGTTTGTTTTTAAGGCCTATTTATTATCTTAAATATGCTTGTTTCCTTGAGAGAGTCTCTCGGGGGCAGGGGAGGGCAGAGAGACAGAGAGAGAATGTCAAGTACACTCTGCACTGAGCCAGGAGCCAGACTGAGGGCTCCATCCCAGGACCCTGAGATCATGACCTGAGCCAGAGTCAGGAGTTGGATGCTTAGCCCATGGAGCCACCCAGGCACCCCTTTAAGTCAACTTTTTGAACCTCAGCATATATACAGAGAAGTGCACAGATCATAAGCCAAAAGCTTGAGGAACCTCCACAAGGGGAACACACGATGCGACTTTACACCCAGGATCCCAGAGTCTGTGATAACCCTCTTGAGGGTCACTTCTGCCACGGTTCTTGACTGCCGTTGCTGGGGAGCTGTTGTGCATGTTCCTGAATTTGGTGTACGTGGAGTCATCCAGTTGGATGCACTCCTGGGCCTGCCTTACGGAGAGTCATCCGTGTTTGAGTGTGTGGTGGTGAGTTGACCAGTGCTGCTGTTTCATCCTCAGACTATTTTAGAGCTCCACTCTGCGTGTAGACCCTTAGACATTCTAGAAATAGGATAGCTCCTTGGTGCCTTTTAATTACCTGCATTAAAACAGGTAATTTTTTAATGAACAAAAGGTGTTCATTTGAACACAGGTGTCTTCTTTCAGCTGTAGTGTAAGGATCAAGCCTGGTGTGTGGAACTTTGCTACAGCCCATAAACAGAGAAAGCTTTTGCCTCCTCAGTTGTAGAGTTCTATCAGTCACTGCTCTTTCAAGTCATTGGTGAAGTGGATAGAAAATGCCTGCTTTCAGGGAACCGAACGGATGTTGAAAAGGTGAGACAAAAAAGGTCTTCAGTGGTGGGAGGCGCACCCTTGGAATAAGTGAGTCCATGGGAGACATAGTTGGTCTGTGTGGGTACATGGGGAAAGGCCTTACTGAATCTGGGATTTATGATTCTTGGAGGTCATTTGTTGGGCAGGCCAATACACGTTAGTTTTTTGTTCCCTCCTCCATCCTTTTTCAGCTCTTCCTTCACTTCAGAGGACATCCACACCTTTCCACTTCTTCCAACAGGCTGGTAACTCCCATTTACTGTATAATAACCATCACCAGCCTTATGCGTCTGGGCCCGAGGCAGGCAAATCCAACTCTCTCTACTTGGTCCACTGGCAGTTTTCATGCCTTTTCTTTTCTTTCTTTCTTTCTTTCTTTTTTTTTCTTTTTAAAGATTTTGTTCATTTATTTGACAGAGATCACATGTAGACAGAGAGGCAGGCAGAGAGAGAGAGAGAGGAGGATGCAGGCTCCCCGCTGAGCAGAGAGCCTGATGTGGGGCTAGATTCCAGGACCCTGGGATCATGACCTGAGCCGAAGGCAGAGGCTTTAACCCACTGAGCCACCCAGGTGCCCCTCTCGTTGCCTTTGTAATAAAGTCCAAATGCCAAGCATCACGAGGGGCTCCTGATTCAGTTCTTTTGTGTTCCTTTAGGATTTCTGCAAGCAGACTGCCACCAATCCCCATCTGCCCTCCACATATAGGGGTCTGTGTTTCCTGCCAACTGCTTTTGTCTTGGGCTTGGACCATGGGACCTCATTTCCATACCTTCACACCTTCTCTTCCTCTGGATTTTCTCTGAAATGCTTTACCTTGCTTCTGTGTCCTGCCTCACTACCATTTGGACTCCTAGATGTCTCGGGAAGCCTTTTCATCAATCCAGTCAGGTGTAGCTCATCTTTGTAACACTCGAGTTGTATTTTTATTGGCTTACCTCACCCTCCAAATCATGTACAATTCGTTTAACACTTGAACAGAAGTTTTATTGGATCACCTATTACATTTTACCATTTTTGAGGGTAGGACCTTTTGAAAACAAAACAAAACAGAACAAAGAAACCTAATGATTTTGAGGGGGGTGGGGACAGAGGGAGAGAGAAAGTTTTAAGCAGTCTTCATGCAGACTCTGAGCCCCACATGGGGCTCCGTCTGATGACCCTGAGATCCTGAGCGTCTGACCCTTAACTGATTTGAGTCCTGTCAAAGAAGAATTGTCAGTAAAGACACTGCAAGAAACCTGCAGTGTTAGTCAGAAATCAGGAATAGTGGAAATCATAAGGTAAACAAGGGAAATTTTAATTTTTCAACAGGATTAGATAATGCTCTCTTTTCCCTCCCTTTCTCAGTTTAGAAAAACTATTTAAGTGATCCTTTGGTTGAGAAAAGAAACTGGTAGAAGGGATACGTTAAAAATAATCTTACTTAAATCTTCATATTAAGAGCATTCGCAATACATTTTAAGATGAAGTTACTTTTGCGGGGGACAGGAAATTAAAGGGGATGTAGGCTGCCAGTATTATCAGCCTGTATTGGATCTTCAAATCTGTCGAGTACTTGGTGGTTAGTCAGGGAGAAAACAAAAGAAAACCAAACATAAACCTGATGACTGCTTTCTGAGAAGAGATGAGATTTCCTATGTACGGTAGAAGGTTTATACACTGTTCATTCTTTTCTAGAAGTAAAAGTTGTCGAATATCATAAGTCTGCCAGAATATTCGAGGTTTCAAGAAATAAAAATTCAGCTTAAAACGACCTTCAGTCAAAACCAAACCGTTCTGTGGTCTTGGGGTGCCTGGGTGGCTCAGTTGGTTAAGCATCTGCCTTTGGCTCACGACAGGATCCTGAGGTCCTGGGATTGAGCCCCACGTCGGGCTCCCTGCTCAGAAGGTCTTACTTGGAGGGAAATGGGGCACTTACCCAGGTGGATAGGAGGTAGCTACCGTAGTAACACCTGCTTGTAACCAGGTTAATACCCATGTGTTCACTTCGAATTTCAAACTTTAATAAGCATGAAGGTTGGAACTCGGTTTATCTGGTACTACCAAAGCCTCTTTTGAATTTTTATCCCGCGAAGGAGAGAGATTATCAGCACATTGGTCAAATTTAAAAAATAAGTGATGTATTTGTAGGGTATGTTCCTGTATCATTCCATATATTCCTGATTCTCCTTTCTTTTGGTTGTGAAGGTGGTAATACATGCTTGGATGGAATTAGGGGACAAAACAACATGAAGGTCACTTTTATGCTGCCCATGCAGAATTACTTTTATTTGACCAATTTATTTGTTTATTCCCTGGACCACAAATATTTGCATAATTATAGTTTTCCTGCTGCTGTTTAATATGCTAGTTCATTGAATTTTGAACGTGCTATAGGTTGTAGTTCCATGTAGAAATGGGGGTATCAGGCAGTGTATGATACAAAACTAATTGAGTCTCTGGTTTGAAAGACATCAGTTCTGACCTGTTGGTTCTCTGTGGTTCATTTTGGGTTTTTTCTTCTCTAAGGAAATTTTTTTGTGATCACTTCATAGTTTTAGGGATTCCTTTTTGTAGGAAATAAAGCTAACATCCAGTTTCCAGTTTTCTTTTTGTTTTGTTTTGTTTTGTTTTGCTTTGGGGGAGAATGAAAATATGTCTCTGGATTCTTAGGATCTGTGGCATGATTAACTTTGCTGAAGTCTTTCATGAAAAGAAAAAGTATGGAAGACAATCCAGATTTAATGTTTTTCTACTACTAAATTTGTTTAACATTGTGGAGCTCCAACGTTCCTATGTATCGGAATCCCCTGGAATGCTTGTTGAAACACATTGCTTGATTTCCGGCTCTACCCACCACCTTCTGGGTTTTTTTATGAAGTAGGTCTGGGGTAGGGCCTGTGAATTTGCATTTATTTCTTAGAAGTTACTAGGTGATGTTAGTGCTGCTAGTGCTGCTGGCTGGGAACTAGAGAGCGCTATTGGGAACTATTGGTTAGATGACCTTAAATGCGAAAGAGAGGCCAGCCCATGTTTCTTAATGAAACTGGAGATAGTTTTATTGTTACAGAAAATTGACATCTTGGTATTTCACAGGGAATTTAAGAGAAGTGATATGCATTCACGTTTTAGTTAATTAATTAATTAATTAAAATGATTTTATTTGTCGGGGGGAGGTGGGGGGAGAATGAGGAAGCACAAGCAGGAGAGAGGCAGGCAGAGGCAGAATCAGGCTCCCTGCTAAGTGGGAAGCTCCATGCGGGACTTGATCCCAGGACCCTGGGATCATGACGGGAGCTGAAGTCAGTTGCTTAAGTGCCTGAACCACCAAGGCTTCGCTGCATTCATTTTTTTTTTTTTTTCACTTAGAGCTGGAATTAGATGCAGTTTCTTAATGAAGACATTGTGTGTAGTAGAAGAGCACTTATCAATTGGGGAACCATATCCACTAAATTTTTATCGTCCACATTGAAAAGTCAGATATTGTCTTGGGCTACTAATATGTGTTGGATTTCAGATACATGTAGTTTTAAAGGATGTTTCTTTTTAACATATGTTTGAGCCAAGTTTGTTAGTCAGTAAACTAACCTTTCAAAAGAATATTGGCCAAAGAATATGAATAGGTAGTTAAAGAATGACAAATTAAGTCCAGCAACATGAGAAATATATAACTTCTATTACTTCAATACAAAACAATCTTTTTGGGAAGTCAAATTTTAAAGACTACAAAATTGTTAGTGCATCTAGTAAGAAGTGGACATTGTAACAGCCTTGGTGGCTAAGATAAGCTGCTTTACATTTTCTGAAGGCGTTGGTAGCAATTCCTTTAAAAATATTTGTAGCTTGTGACCCATCATTTGCACTAGGAATTAGTGTTCTCTGCATATATATTTTCTGTGTAAATTTATTTGTTACATCATTGTTACAACAAAAAATAGCTTCCTGGCCAATATACTCATTAAATGTTGGTAGTTTGCTTCATGAGGGGCAGGTCTTTTGCTAAGACAACAAGGGTCTGTGGCCCAAAAAGTAGAGTTTGATAGTAATTCTTGCTGCAAGTTAAAAACAACCAAACAAAACAGTCTACATAGAGGTCAGGGAATTGATACAAAACTGTGTAATAGTTACAAATATTTTGCAGGTCTTAAAAATGTCAGCTTTACTTTTTGTATGGTAAAACTGGAAATAACCCAAATGTCCTTCTGTAGAGGAGTGGCACATCCATACCAGATGGAATACTTCTCAGCAATTAAGAAGGAACAAACTCTGGATGCATGCAACAACTAGTGTGGATTTCAAGGGCATGATGCTGAATGAAAAAAAGCCAGTCTGTACAGGTCACACACTGTAGGCAGCCATTCACGTTTTTTTGTTATCACAAAGTTAGATTAGCAGTCACCAAAGGGTTAGGGCTGGTGAGGTTGGGGGTGGGGTGGGTGGTTGTGACTGGAAAGGGTTACCAAGAGGGAACGTTTTTGTGTTGATGAAATCTGATCTTGATTGTGGTGGTTGTTACCTGAATCTACACTTGTGATAAGGTGACCTAAAATGGTACACATGTGTTCCAATGTCAGTTTCCTGGTTTTCATGTACTGTAATCCAGAGGATGCAACCCTGTCTGGGAAATGGGGTGCAAATTATATGGGACTTGATACTGTTTTTGCAACACCCTGTGGTTCTGTAGTTATTTCAAATTAAAATGTGAAGTTTTATAAAGAATATATAATAAAAGGAAGTGTTCCTAGGGAAGTGGGCGGTAAGGATCCCATGTGTTGGAATGTCATATAGACCATGATGGGTTTCAGTCTTTACTGTTTCACATCAGTGTCTTCTCCAAATGACATAAAGCTATGAAATTGGGTAATTTCCCCTTGCCAAACATTTCCCATGGGTTAAAAATTGCAGGGCAGCCACACAACATTTAGAGTATAGGATGGCACAATATCCTAGTCCATTCACCGGGCACCCATCTGTAGCCGAGGATGCAATGGGGAAGAAGAGGGGTGCTGGAACCCCTCCAGGGCCTTTTATGGCAGGAATGCCTTCCCGAGAAGGTAGAATGGTGATCAATAGCGAGGTCTTGAGGGACACCTTCTTGAGGGTGGCTTTTGACATATGGGCAGCTCTGACATATCCTGTGTGGGACACCACCCAGGCATCAGGGGGGATTTGGTAATGGACCTTCGTTCCTTTTCTGGGAGCATGGCCTTAGTAGGCTTCTTCAGTCCCAAGGACTCTACCATGGGATGCTTTTGAACGCACTGGAAATAATTTGGATTGCAAAACTTAGGAGAGGACTGAGCTCCTGTAACACTGCATGGCCTCAGTGGGATCTATCAGTTAGATCTCCTGTGCAGGAAAAGGGGTGAATGAGCCTAGGGTGCCTTCATTGTTCATGCCTAGGCCATCATCGCTCTACACTAGGACCCCGACCTAAGGGCGTTTTGCAGAATGTGTTTGCCTGAACGAGTGAGCTAGTCAACTCCCTCCTGACATATTGGGTGATAATTACGTCAATAAGCCTTCTAGTAAACCCAGGTTGCTAGGCCACCCCTAGGAAAGGGGACTCTGACTTTCCCTCTCTCTGTTTCTCCTCATAGATGGGGGGGGGGCTTCTCCTTTACTCATTTCTGTGTTAATGGCTATAACTGGAGGCAACTGGGGTTAGTCTAACTCGAGATGGAGACTTTGAGGAATATTCCCAGGCAGCTGCCCAAACTCCCTTTGTTTCAGGGAAATTCCCTTTCTTCTTTGGCCTGACATGGACTACTTAACCCCTCCTTCCTGGCGGGAAAACATGGCTTTTGCTCCTCTGTTCGAGCTGTCCTTTTAACCATTGCTGGTTCTCTAAGGTTTGCTCTTCCAGACTAAGGAAACTTTATTCTTAAGAGGTCTGTGATTTAGAGCTATGTAAAAATATTTATTTTTAAATAAAGCCTTCAACTTTTCTATGTGAACCCTCTAAAACTCAAAAGGTCTCAGGAAGTATTTTTCCTCCATCGCAATCAGTCTTTTTAATAAGTTCAATAAGAATCTGTTCTCCTTGTAACAGAACACCATGGGAAACATGGGATATTTTGCCAAGGCTTTGACTGGAATGCCCTATTTGAGAAAGACAAAAAGAACAACCCAGATATATGACCAGACAGCTTTAAGGAACTAAGGTTGCCTTTTTGAAACCTGGAGCCATAAAGCCCCTTGAAACTGTTGGCCCAATACCTGGCTTACAGTGTTCCCAGCAGCCTCACCAGGTGAGTAAAGAATGTCACTTTCTGGCAGGTGCTGGAACCTCGGGATACCCTGGGGGACCTCAAGAAGAGGAATTCACCCAAATCCACAGGTATTGCAGGCATGTCTGATGGCAAGTACATGGCTTGGCTTCTGGCCTGGAGAGGCTATAAAAAGTTCAACCTAGAAATTCCTTACAAGAAGTTCCAGTAAAGCAGATTCTAAAAGATCTATATTATCGCTCACTGTTCTTGCTGAGCTTATGTAAATAATTAGGCCACATCTGTTAAAACTGGACTTGTTTTTCAAATAAACTAGTCCTGATTTGCCTATCTCTGGAAATGAGGGTTATTTTAGAGAGAAATTTACGTTTTAATAACACACCTTTATGAAGGTTACATTCTAGATTGAATTGTCTTTAAATGTTTGTTTACCTAAGCTAGAGAATTTGAGGTGCACTTCAGAAAAGTTGCACAATAGCTCATTCCGAGGATCTCTTTGCATTTTTATTCTGTGGGGATAATAACAAGATCCCATGGCACTTGATTCAACCACTGGAAAGTAAAATTGATTCCCAAACAGTTGTATAACTTAACTATCACCTTGACCATTGTACTTCTCTATAGAGCATAACTGTTCAGATGTTACTGATCTTGCTTACTGTATTTGGCCAGATTTAAGATGCCCCTGTTTAAAATACAAATGATAGTTGGTTTACTGATGCCATTAGTTTTCATGAAAAGAGTAAGAAAATCTACGTGTGCCATAGTGCCCATTAGCACTTTGTAATTGCCAAAGCCTTAAAAAGTTAAATATATCCTGCATTTAGCCTGACATCCAAAATCTTCTGGAAAGGTAGAAAAAACTAATCCTACTTTACAATGTCATATTACTAAGCTTAGTCTATAAACCCAGGAAAATTAAATTACTCTCCTACCAATAGGACTTCTCACGATAAGAACTGCTCCAAAATAACCTGTAGGACTCAGCCCTTTTGACTTATTACATAATAATATTATATAATAATTATTATAATTATTATATAGGAATGAGTTATTATATATATGTATATAAAATATCTCTTTCCATAGATCTGTTATTACATGAAGATTATAATGCCTTATTAAATACTCACTAGAGGCTGGTTTAACTTATAAGATACTAATCATGTACTCCCCAAACCTGATTTAATTATAGTTGAAAACCCACCCCATGTAAATCTCAGAGACATGGTTTTTAAAAGAAAAACTGGAAGACACATACAACAGAAAGCCTACGTCCAAACTGGAAAGGTCCATATCGGGTCATACTATGTCTCCTCATTGCTGGAAAGCTAGAAAGATACTCTTCATGGGTGCGTATATCTAGAGTAAAACCCTAACCTCCTTCACAGAAACCGAGTGAGCAAAGGAATGTGCCTTCTTACTCCTCTGAGCCCATAGAAGACCTCAAACTTCTCTTCAAACCAAAATGAAGGTTGTAATTCTCTTTATCTTCCTTTCACCTATCTTAACTGACCGTTCCTTTCTACAGTGGGCACAGCAGTATACTGAACTACATAATCAGTTTGTTGGATATGTGGAATTTTGCCTATGTCAAGTACATCCAGGTTACCCTGGTGTGTTTTGCCTTTACAGGGCACTGATTGGCATTCTCTGCAGGATTATATTTCAGATGTAATATATGGAGACATTATGTACCAGGATAACTCTATCACTAATCCAGATGTTTCTTCCTGGCCCATCCTCAGCGAAACATAGAGTTCACCAGGACTCCATGACCAAACTTTTTCATACTCTCAAGCTATTAATGTCTTACCTGACCTTATAAGCCTACAAATTAATACCCAACAACTAGGGCCTAAGCCTAAGATACAAAACCCTCCTCGTTGCTATATCAAGGATGGCATATATCAAATTTGGGATACATATTTGTGGGTCCTACCCACCATTGGACAGCTCAGTCAAAAGGCAGTTTTATATCAGGAACAAAGAAATCATACATATGATACATGGGCAAAATGCACACGACATCTAGGACGGCTATCATTAGAAATATGTTCTGAAATAATAGTACTCCAGGCTACTGACTGGTTTGCTACTGATTGGGTAAGGTGTCCTGGCATTAGATGGACAGCTCCAGACGGAACCCACTGGATATGTGGAACTAACCTGTGGCCCTGGCTTCCTCCAGGGTGGATAGGTTGCTGCACCTTAGGATTTGCCTGGATTCATGGGCGCGATACTAAAATCATCACTACTCCAGCTAATCTCCCAGTTTAAAGCAAAGATGGACACGATCTGTTTTTAAGTGCTATGATCACTTCACATTCATTTTTGCTCCATCTGTGGGACAAGAGGATGTCATTTGGCACGTAGAAGCCCTTATATACTGCAAAGGCACTCAGTGATTCACTAAATAGCATCTCCTTATTTAATATTGAAGTCTCACAGATGCGCAAGGCAGTCCTACCAAATAAGATGGCCTTAGATGTCCTGACAGCAGCATAGAGTGACACATGTGCAATTATCAAAGCAGAATGTTGTGTGTACATCCCAGAATATCACAGAAATGTCACAGGACTAGTAAAAGATAATATTACCCAGATTGAGACTCTTCAGGATCTCTCTCTCTCTCTCTCTCAGTGATTGGTTAAGTTCCTGCTTTAAAGGAGGACTGTGGCCAACAATTAAATATCTCCTTTTTGGCGTTCTCAACCTTGTGGCCTTGATAATCTTAATGTGTTGCCTTGTTCAGTGTTTCTCTGCTTGGTGCCGAGCTCCATTGCTGCAATGACTTCATGACGACAGATGATACTTACCATACACAGAGACACTTCCTCACTGTCAGTGCTGGATTCAGCTGCCTCCCTCTTTTGTAACTTCCTTACACATTCCTCAACTGATCAATGTTGACCCGAGTAGGTAGGGACCACTCTACTCCCCTATTCAGCAGGAAGAAGTTATAGAAGATGAGACGTTCCATCTTCAACTAACGTAAAGATTTAAGGGTCAACATAGTTCAGGGGGGAATGATGTGGGAAACAGAGGCAGAAGAAAAATTATTAAATTTTCTTACCTACTGACAAGCCCTTAGAACAGGCAGAGTGACCCTCCTCTAGGGACTCAACTACCCCCACCTTAAGGCTTTGCTAAGGGCAAAGGGCAATCCTAGCCTGCCTGAACTCTACCCCCAACCAGGATCCTATAAATCTACTTTAACAATTCCTTTGGAAACTTTATATCTAAACCTCCAAGATAGTGTTGACAAACATTCCCAAGCATATGGCCCACTGATAGACATGGAAAGGGTCTCACATAAAGGTTTAATTACTGGTAATGAATAACCTTTTCCCCAAAACAATAGCTAGCCCCTCGAGGTCCTAGAAACATGCTACCATAATTCCTTAGAGACTGACACCATCCCTAACTTATTCCCTCCCCAAATTATAAGTACATAATATACCACTCCTGAAAACCCCAGGGCCTCTCTTCTTGTCTACCAAGCCTGTAAATGTACAAAGAACGCCTCAGCATTCTTTATGAAGAACTCATTTCTGATTTTGGTGAATCTTAGCAGCATGAAATTCTGCAATTAGAGTGTTTTTTTTTCTTTATTGAACATTTGTGAGGATTGTGGAATGTGGCTGTCCAGACTAAGTGAAATTCGGTATAATGATGTTTCATAGATTTTTTTGGTTTTTTTTCTCAGTACTTTAGGGTGTCGTAAAAGTTTCAGTATACAGTTTCTGTTTATTGACATTACTTTGTGGATAAAAGCTTAAAAAATATCACATTGAAGGATATTATGTATGTGTAGACACATATGCAGGTTGGGATATTAAACGCTGGGTTGCAGTTAATTGAAGTTCACTGAAATTCAAAGAACTGGATGATTTCTTGGTTCTGCCAGTTATGCTGTGATTTATGTCAGTTTTGGCAGTTTCTAATGCAATAATGAAATATCTTGATGCCAAATTACTTGTCTAAAGTTTATTGAAAATAATTTATTGGTAATGTCTCACTCCTCCACCCCCAGGATATGTCAGTAGCTATTTATACATTTCCAAATCTCTGAATAGGAAGGTTTTCTCTGTTAAAACTTGTTGGCAAGAGTATGTGTAGTTGGAGATGCTGGGTGGGTCAGTCGGTTAAGCGGATGCCTTTTGCTCAGGTCATGATCCCAGGGTGCTAGGATTAATTCCCTCATCGGGCTACTTTTTAGGCGGGGAGCCTTCTTCTCTCTCTCCCTTTGCCTGCCACCCTGCCTGCTTATGCTCTCTCTCTCTCAAATAAATAAAATCTTTTTAAAAAAGTATGTACAGTGGAAATTTCCTTATTTAAGTTATAATTAAGCTTTATATTTTGAAATCCTTCACTAATAATCCTTCATTTATGGACTTAAATATATTTGCCCTTCTCTTTCCCAGTCTAAGAATTTAAACTCATCACAGACTGACCAGATGACTAGATACAGTAATCCTCCTATTTACAGATCTTTAAGAAAAGATTTTTCTGTCAAAACACCTGGTGTGGAAGGTGTATTCCCTACAGAATCGAGTACTACAGCCTGAGGGGTCGTCATAGTCTTTGCTGTTTAATTAAAAGAAAGACTCAGGGCTTCGCTTTTTCTTTATCGTTCGTTCTTTTTTTAATTTTGTTTTTGGAAAGTGTATTACTGAAATAGTTAATACTGTGTGATGCCCCAAGGTAACGTTTGGTTCTGTTAAACAGGTGTACATTTGTACTTTTTCATGCTTAGTGTTTATTGAATGGCCATTATTTTTTTAATGTTTTTATTTATTTATTTGACAGACAGAGATCACAAGTAGGCAGATAGGCAGGCAGAGAGAGAAGAGTTAGCAGGCTCTCCACAGAGCAGAGAGCTCCATGCGGGTCTCGATCCCAGGACCCTGGGATTACGACCTGAGCCAAAGGCAGAGGCTTTAACCCACTGAGCCACGCAGGCGCCCTTTGAATGGCCATTATTGAGGGAGTAATCGGAACAACAGACGGAGAAGGAGCTTCACTTGGTAACAGGAAGAAGAGTGGGACACTTTATCAAGTCTTCATCTGTAACCTACACTCACCCTAATAGGAATGCTGATAAGGGCCACCACTTAACCTGCATTTAATAAGTGGGCAGTATATTAAGCCTATTTCATGGATTGTCTCATTTAATCCTTTTAAGGGTGTGATAATTCGCTCCATTTTGCAGATAACAAAATGAGCCTTAGAGTTTACATTTCCAGCTGGGTTTATATTGTACTATTGCACTTGACTCAGATCTTTTCCTACTTCACTTTCATATTGTTTTTAATAATTTTTTTTCTGAAAACGGTATTGCCATCACTACAGCCACCAGGCTGTACGCATCATTAGACACCCACTGTAGTGGTCAGATGCCAAATTCTGTTGTTTTATTCTTCCTAAAGTCACTACCACCTTAATTTAAGTCCTCATTCTTTAATTTTTCAGTTCACTGTGAACTTCATTAATTGCAAATCTCTACAGTACAGACCTACACCTGGACTCTTGGAGTAGCTTTGTTCAGCCAGGTGTCCAGTGATCTCTCTAGGAAACATAGAGCTCAAGTAGCTTGTCTGCCTAGAATTCTTGGTTGCTGCCTGATGGCTGCCTGATTGCCTGAGGAGGTATTGCCTTTTTTCCTTGAACGACCTGGGAGGCCTGGTCACGGTCTGGCTCTGTCCTACCTACCAGCTCATCTTTGCCACTTCTTCCCATACATCTTTGGGTTAAGCTTGTGTTCCTCAGCATGTTCTCTCATGTCCCTGTGTTTCCTGAAGACTTTCCACCTCTTAGTTTTACCGGTAAAAGCCACTTTTAGATGTAAGACCCAGCTCATGTAAACTCTTTTGGGAAACCTCTTGATTCCTTTTTTTCTGTGGTCATTGAAGAAGTATGTGTATTTTATTTTATGGTGGAATTTACTTTTTACATTTTTGCCCCAAATTTAAATTGGAAGCCCACATGGCCAAGGATAGTGCCTCTGACAACTGTTAAATCTTCAGAGGCAAGGTCCTAATGTGCTACAGCATTTGTACTCTTAGGTATAATTTTAAAGTGTAATCCATTCTCCCAATCTCTAGTTTTAAAGTGTAATCCATTCTCCCAATCTCTAGTTTTAAAATGTTTCCTTTTAAAAATAATGTCCTATATTGGTCAGTTTTTTCTGCAAATAGGGCATGTCTATTAAAAATTTTAAAAGGCACTGGGGGGGGGGCACCTGGCTGGCTCAGTGGGTTGAACCGCTGCCTTCAGTTCAGGTCATGATCTCAGGGTCCTGGGCTCGAGTTCCGCATCGGGCTCTCTGCTCAGCAGGAAGCCTGCTTCCCTCTCTTTCTCTCTCTCTCTGCCTGCCTCTCTGCCTACTCTGTCTGTCAAATGAATGAATAAAATCTTAAAAAAAAAACTTAAAAAAAAAAAAAAAAAAAAAAAGCACTTGAGGGGTGCCTGGGTGGCTCAGTGCGTTGAGCCTCTGCCTTCAGCTCAGGTCATGATCTCAAGCTCCTGGGATCGAGTCCCCACAGCAGGCCCCTGCTCCGCGGGGAGCCTGCTTCCCCCCGCCCCAGCCCTCTCTCTTTGCCTCTCTGCCTACTTGTGATCGTTGTCTATCAAATAAATAAATAAAATCTTTTAAAAAAAAGCACTTGGCAAATGACTTAGATACACTGCCAATATTCGTTTACTTCCTCTCTTTAGTTTTTAATTTTACTCTTTGTATAGCCCCTCTTTAAAATTTTGTTTGTTTTTATTTAATTTCTTTTCAGTGTAGCAGATTTCATTGTTTATGCACCACACCCAGTGCTCCATGCAATACCTGCCCTCCATAATACCCACCACCAGCCTCCCCCAACCTCCCACCACCCCACCCCTTCAAAACCCTCAGATTGTTTTTCAGAGTCCATAGTCTCTCACAGTTCATCTGCCCCTCCAATTTCCCTCAACTCCCTTCTCCTCTCCATCTCCCCATGTCCTCCATGTTACTTGTTATGCTCCACAATTTAGTGAATCCATATGATAATTGACTCTCTCTGCTTGAATTATTTCACTCAGCATAATCTCTTCGTGTTCATGTTGATACAAAAGTTGGGTATTCATCCTTTCTGATGGAGGTATAATACTCCGTAGTATGTATGGACCACATCTTCCTTATCCATTCATCCGTTGAAGGGCATCTTGGTTCTTTCCACAGTTTGGCGACCGTGGCCATTGCTGCTATTAACATTGGGGTAGAGATGGCCCTTCTTTACACGACATCTGTGTCTTTGAAGTAAATACCCAGTAGTGGAATTGCAAAGCCACAGGGAAGCTCTATTTTTAATTTCTTGAGGAATCTCCACAATGTTCTCCAAATTGGTTACACTAACTTGCATTCCGTCCAACAGTGTAAGAGGGTTCCCCCTTCTCCACATCCTCTCCAACTTATGTTGTTTCCTGACTTGCTAATTTTGGCCGTTGTAACTGGTGTAAGGTAGTATCTCAGTGTGGTTTTAATTGGAATCTCCCTGATGATGAACATTTTTTCATGTGTCTGATAGCCATTTGTATGTCTTCATTGGAGAAGTGTCTTTTCATGTGTTCTGCCTATTTTTTTTTGACATGATTACCTGTGTGTATTGAGTTTGAGAAGTTCTTTTTAGATCCTGGATATCAGCCTTTTGTCTGTATAGTCATTTGCAATATCTTCTTCCATTCCGTGGGTTGCCTTTGTTTTGTTGACTGTTTCCTTTCTTGTGCAGAAGCTTTTGATATTTGACATGGATTTCTTACATGCAGATATGATTGTGTTTCTTTTTTGTAAATATTGTAGTCTTTGCCTTTTTAAAGAGACCATTTTGGGTTTTTATGATTATTGACATTTGTTTTAAACCTGTCTTACTATTTGTTCTCTGTTTTTCCCACCCATCCTCTTTCCCCTTTTCTTCTACTGTCTTTGGCTTAGTTGAATTGGTTTCTGTTTTTGTTTTTAAATCCAGTTTATATCATTTCTTCTTACTTATAACTCTCTGGTTTTAGTTGTTCATTTAGTATACCTCTTTAGTATGTATCTAAGATTATCTTCCAGATTTTTTCCCTATCCAGGTGACCCCTGACCAGCTTGGAGATTAGGGATGCCAGCCGCATATAGAGTTGAAAACCCAATATAACTTATGAGTCCCCCAGAACTTACATACTTCCAGCCTACTGTTTACAGGAATACATACCAATAACATAAGCAGTCAGTTAACCTATTATGTATGCTGTCTATATTTTACAATGTATAATGTGGTGAATTAAGTTAGAGAAAAGAAAATATGAAGAAAATCATAAAGAAGAGAAATACTCTATGAAAAATACAGTATTTTTCATACCATATATTTTTTGAAAAGAAATCCACTTGTAATTGAACCCACGTAATTCAAACCATGTTGTTCAAGGTTCCTCGGTAGTTCAAGAGTACAGGTATGTGGCCACTTTCCTGTAACTAGCCTTTCTGCTATAGTGCTGTTGTAATCCTCCATAAAAGAATTTTTATATAGTCACTTGTCTTTTAAAGAGATTGCAAAATATAAAAGAAGAAATCTTTGATATTTTTCCACATATGTACCAGTTCTGGTGCTCTCCATTCCTTTGTGTAGATCCAGATTTCCATGGGGAATGTTTTCATTCTGCCTGAAGGACCTCCTGTAACATTCTTTTTTTTAAGGTTTTATTTATTTATTTGACACAGAGAGAGTTCACAAGTTGGCAGAGTCACAGGCAGAGAGAGAGGGGGAGGCAGGCTCCCTGCTGAGCAGAGAGCCTGATGCAGAACTCAATCCCAGGACCCTGAGATCATGCCCTGAGCCGAAGTCAGGGGTTAACACTCTGAGCCACCCAGGTGCCCCTTCCTGTAACATTCTTAAAGTTTGCGTCTGCCAGTGGTTGATTCTTCTGTTTATTTCTCAGTTTTTATTTTGCTTTTCTTCTGATAACAGCTTTTTGAGGTATAACACATATATAGTACGGTTCATATAGTTAAAGTATGCGGTTCATTGGTCTTGAGTGTATTGGCAGAATTATGAACTGTGGCCTCATTTCATCACCCCCAAAAGGAATCCCCTGGTTTTTCCTTGTCATTGTTCAGGGTGCCCCCAGTCCCAGTGTACACAGCCATCCCCAGTGCTAGGGAACCCCTGATAAACCCTCTCTCTAAAGATTCAGGGTTCTGGGTATTCTGTATAAATGGAATCAGATGACATGTGGTCTCTTGTGACTGGGTCCTTTCACTATCATCATGTTTCTAAGGCTCACCTTGGAAACATGTATGTTGTAGCATGTATCAGTACCTACACCTGTTAATAGCCAGATGATATTCTGTTGTATAGGTAAACCACCTTTTGGCTATGAATGAATAATGCTGCCATGAACGTGAGTGTACACGTTTTTGTATGGATCCATGTTTTAATTTCTCTGGGATTTAGGCTTAGACTCGGAATCACTGGGACAAATGGTAACTCGTTTAACCTTTTGAAGTATAGGCTGTTTTCCAATGTGGCTGCACCATTTCATATTGCCAACGGTGTATGAGGCTTCCAGTTTCTGTCCTTGTTTTGAAAGACGTTTTCAGTGGGTATAGAATTCTGGGTTCAGTTTATTTCTTTCAGTACCTTAAAGGTGGTGTTCCATTGTTTTCTGGGTTTCATTATTTCAGATGAGTAATCAGCTGCCATCTTCCCCCCCCCCCCTTTTTCCTTGTCTACAAGGTGTGTCTTAGTTGCTTCTAAGATTTCTCTTTATCCCTGGCTTTTAGCAGTTTATGATGGTCCTTGGTGTTGTTTTCTACATGTTTCTTGTGCTTAGGGTTTGTTGAGCAGCACTGTGCTTTCTACTTAAAGCCTGTAGTCTGTTGGGAAATAAATAAGGAACATTTTTATAAAATGAACTAATGTTCAATCTACATTCCTAATGACTATAGTTGCAGCTGGCCCAGAAGAACTAGAATTCTTTGAATTGCCCCGGGTACTGTTTTTCCTCCATGGAAAAATTGCTTTACAATGGACCTTAGAGATCATTTTATCCAGTCATTACATCCAGGAATCCAGTGAGCTTAAGTGACTGGCCCCAAGCCATGAAACAGGTTAGTAGTAATAGAACCTGGACTAGACTTCTCGACTAGTTTTGTCCTCTTCTGCGAAGTCGTGTCACCTTTCTGACAGACCAAGCATTAGGAAGATGATAAGAGGCATTCCTCTGTACTCTGCAGTATGAGTGCTATTATGCCTTAGATTTTATGGTTTCTTTACATTGAAGATTCAGAACTGTGGTAGACACGTGTGTATTTCATAATGAAATAAGAACTGTTTCTTCTCAATTCCAGCTCTCATTTTTTCTGTAGAAAGCACTTCCGTGAAATACTCCCCGTTACAGTCTGAACTATCTTAGACTTCTAATACTTGGGTGTTGTCATAGGAAGCCCTGTGATTTGGTTTGCACAACAGGGAAATTTGATACAAGGGGATTCAGGGTGTGAATTAGCTTTCTCTTGATTTGTCTGTGGACCTAATGTCTCCCAGTGGGAGAGATGTATGAATGTGGATGGTGATTTGTAGTTGTTGCCATCACATGCATAAAACTCCCTAAGATTTCCTTTGTTTTTCGACTCCTTTCCTTTGATGTTTCTTCTCGTATGATGTTCTTCATAGATGATTGTGGAGCTCCTGTAGTACTTTGGCAGAGGCAGAATGCTTTACATGCTTATATCCTTTTTGAAGTTTATGAGATTAGCTCTACAAAACATGCATTGGAAATACTGGATTGTCTCGTCATATGGAACATCTGGTTGTCTTGGAGTTGAAGTTTGATCAGTATGGTTATATGAGGCTTTCAGAAGTACATTTAGAAGTACATGATGAGAGTATTTGTTAGAGAAGTTTGAATGGAGTTTGGAAAACTGAAATGCTAAAATATTTTAAAGAATATACTTAAGAAAAGGATGTTTTTTTAAAGGTTAGATATACATATACAGAATAGTCAGATTAATACTTCTTGGTGTACAGGTCTGTGAATGTTTATGAACTTATTAACCCTGTAATTACAAGCAGTAATAATATTTGCATCATCCCCAAGAGAACCATTTTGTTTTTCATCATCAACAGTTTAGAATTTGTTTTTGCATCCTCAGTATTTGACATTGCTGGTTCTTTGTCCTTTTGTAATACCAATATAATAGATTTAATGGTCTATTTTTGTAGTCCTAATTTGCATTGCCTTAATGACTAATGATAAGTGTCTTTTAATGCGTGTTTTTTTTTTAAGATTCAATTTATTTTACAGAGATCACAAGTAGCCAGAGAGGCAGGCAGAGACATAGAGGGGGAAACAGTCTCCCCACTGAGTGGAGATCCCTAGGTGGGGCTCAATCCCAGAACCCTAGGATCATGACCTGAGCCGAAGGCAGAGGCTTTAACCCACTGAGACACCCAGGCACCCCATCCTTTCATGTGTTTTTATGCAAGTCACCCATCTATCTCTGGGGAAATGCCTTCAGATATATTTTTTTGCCCATTGCATTTATTACTCAGCTTTCATACAGGTTTTCATATATTCCAAATAGCAGTTTATTAGATACATATTTTGCATATTTTCTCTCCTAGTCATTGGCTTTTCATTTCCTTCGTGGTGTCTTTCAGTGGGAGAGGGAATTTGAGGAAGGTGGTCAAAAGTCACAAATGCCAAGTTAGAAATAAGTACTAAGGATGAAATGTACAGCATCATGACCATGAGTCTGTTTTATTATGTATAGGAAAGTTGTTAAAGGAGTACATTCTGAGAGTTCTTACCCAAGGAGAACTTTTTTCCTTTTTATTGTATTTAGAGAAGATGATGGCTGTTCCAAACTTGTGGTAATCATTTTATGACATATGTAAATCAAATCTTCATGCTGTTCACCTTAAACTTTTATAGTGGTATGTGTCAATTATTTCTCAAACCTGGGGAAATGCCCTCTTTCAGAAAATGGAGATTTTTAATTTTTTGAAACTCAATATATGTATTTTTTTCTTTTGCAGGTTATGCTTTTTATGTATTGTTTTTTTTTTTGAAGATTTTGCTTATTTGACAGAGATCACAAGCAGGCTGGGAGGCAGGCAGAGAGAGGGGGGTGTGGGGAAGCAGGCTCCCTGCTAAGCAGAGAGCTCGATGTGGGGCTCCATCCCAGGACCCTGTGATGAGGACCTGAGCGGAGGGCAGAGGCTTTAGCTCACTGAACCACCCAGGGGCCCCTGCTTTTTATGTTTTATCCAAGGAATCTTTGCATAGACATGGTCCTAAAGATTTTCCTTTATTTTTTCTCAGAAGTTTTATAATAACTTTAGTTTTACAATTAGGTATTTAATCCATTCTTATATATGGATAAGAATATGGATTGAGGTTCTTAATTTTTATTTGTGGACATCCCTCCTTTATCTGTACCATTTATTGAAGACTCTCTTTTCTCTAATGAGTTAAATTGGTATCTTTGTTCAAAATCAAATGATTTTATGTATGCGTGTATATGTATCTGAACTTTGTGTTTTTGCCAATACCACACCATCTTTAATTACTATTAGCAGTCATCATAAATCATGAAATCCTGTAACATCAGTCCCTAAGCTGGGTACTACTTTTTCAGAATTTTAAAAAAATTACTTTCTTACTCATTTAGAGTCTATGAGGTCCTCTTTTCTCATCCTCATTTCTGTGAAATTTGGTGAGATTGTGACTGGATTGCATTGACTGTAGCTAGCAATGTCCAGTAGCAATAAGAATTCTTGTAATGAGGGGGATGTTTCCCATCTACACTGTCCAGTATGGCAGTGATGGACAACATGTGACTTGAGCACTTGAAAAGTGATTAGTGAAATTGAGGAAACAAATTCTAAATTTTATGTAATTTTAATTAAGTGCAAATGTAAATAGCCATGTAACTAGCGACTGCTGTGTTGTGTATCATAATTACAGGTCATTTTGAGGAAAATTGATTTTAACATTAATAAATTTTCTCACCTACAAGCATGGTATAGCTCTTACTCAGTTAAGTCTCTGATTCTCTCATCAGTGTTTCGTATATTGTAGCGTACAGATCTCCTACATATCTTTTTACATTTATCCCTGAATAGTTAATGTGTTTTTTATGCTATTAAGTTGTACTTTATGTTTTATTTCCAGTTGTTGGTAATATGTCAATAATATTGTATTTATTTTAGTATTTTCATGATTCAGGTATGAAAGAACTTTGCACTCCTGGTCTAAACTCAATTCTTTATTACGTTTTACCCTTTTTATGTATTGCTGGATTCAATTTTCTAATTTCTTAAGGAGTTTTGGTTCCATATTCTTGAGAGAGCTGGATCGTTCTCTTGTGTTGTCTTTCTTTTTGGTGTTCTGATAATGCTGACTTCATAACACTGAGTTGAAAAGGGTGTTCTTTTGGGAAGGAAGAATTGGTGAAGAATTCTTTCTTAATTTTTTGGTAGAAATTCACCAATGAAGTTGTCTTGGTGGGGGTATTCTTTTGGTTTTGTTGTTTTAATTGTTGAAGTCTTTAAGTACAGATCAGTTATTTTAAATATATATAGGTCTTGTACTTCACCTATTCTTATGTAACCTTTGATAATTGGAGAAATTCTTTGAGACATCTCATCCAAGCTGTCACATACACAAATTGTAAGTTTCCCTTATCCTTTTAATATCTATAAGACTTGTAATGATGTCTTTTTCTTGATTCTTGGTAGAATTTGCCTCTTCTTTTTTCTTTTGACTTAATGTAATTTTCCGTTTTTGAAACCTTTAGAAAGACAATCTGTTAAACTAATCGAAAAAGACGAAGTAATACTCATTCCCTAAATTTAAGAAATGTTAACTCTTTTTGTGCATTTGATTTGGATAGTTTTTTTTTTAAATTAAGATTTTATTTATTTATTTGCCAGAGTGAGAGAGAGAGAGAGCGAGCACAGGCAGGCAGAGTGGCAGCAGAGGCAGAGGGAGAAGCAGGCTCCCCACCGAGCAAGGAGCCTGAAGTGGGACTCGATCCCAGGACACTGGGATCATGACCTGAGCCAAAGGCAGCCGCTTAACCAACTGAGCCACCCAGGCATCCCTGGTTTGTATCGTTTTGATAAAAATATTCAAACACTGGGACACCTGGGTGGCTCAGTGGGTTGGGCAGCTGCCTTCGGCTCAGGTCATGATCCCAGTGTCCTGGGATCGAGTCCCACATCAGGCTCCTTGCTCAGCAGGGAGCCTGCTTCTCCGTCTGCCTCTGCTTGCCATTCTGTCTGCCTGTGCTTGCTCTCTCTCTCTCTCTCCCTCTGATAAATAAATAAAATCTTAAAAAAAAATAAAAATAAAATATTCAAACACTGAACAATTTGCAGGAATTGAAACAGTGAGCACGTCTTCTTTTTCTCCCTCAGTGCCTTTCCGAACCACCGTTACTGAAGGAGATCTATATCATTCCTTTCCATATTTCTGTATTTTTTGGTACATCTTTGTATGTATTCATCATCTGCATAAACCTTTTTTCTAGTTGGAAAATCTGTCTAAATGGTGTACTTTACGTATCTTTTTGCATCTTGGGTTTTTTGTTTTTGTTGTTGTTGTTTGACTTAGCTTTGTGTGACATACAACCATGTTGATACTGGATCTAGCATGCATAAACAGAATTCCAATTTTCTTGTAGAATACCAACAGTTTGGGGTTATCAGGTTTCAGGTCTAGAAAAGAGAGCGGAAAATGGGAGGGTGGTAAATGGTATTCGAATCTTTTACTGTACATTTTCCTTATCCAGAAGTATAAACATCTTTTCGTATGTTTGTTAGCTCTTTGAAATTCTTCTGTTTGTTAACTGTGTTGGAATGTTAAGAAAGTATAATCTTCTGGACATTGTTCCCAGAGTTATAATTTGAACGTTGGTGTTCCTTTCATTTAGTGCCTTTATACACTTTTCTTATGTTTTCTGTCCTTTGTCTTGTTACCTGTAATTTCAGGGTGCAAAAGGACCAGAGTATGTGCCCGTCTTGATTTTCTTTCTTTTATAAGTTTCAGGTAATGTAAGGATGTTACAGTTTTCAGATGGCTCCTTTACTGTTGCTTGTTACTTTGAAATGGGAAGGAAAGCTTCTCCACCTTTCCTCTCTGCCTTTCTTTTTCTGGCAGCATCCATTGCATGTGAAGTCTTGCTGGGTGCCATCAGTAGGTCACCAGGTGGAAAGGGGATAGCTTTGCATGCTTTATGTGGCGTTAAGAGACAAATCGGGCTCCCAAAAGATTTCCACTAACCAGATATCCTATCAGATGCGAGTTGAAGGTGTCAGGGTGCTAAGAACCTAGGTTGGTGATTTGAACTGAGTTGGTAAACTTGGAATTAATAATAAAGTGTATGCCTTTGTGTGTGTCCTACAATCTCGAAGGCATGGCTGCATCTGTACCATACCTTTCTGATGAAGAGATTGTTCCAGGGTTTTTGGTTAAAAATTTAAATCCACCTCTAGTGATTGTTTTTTGCAGCTCAATGTAGAAGATTTCAGTGCTGAATTTCTTTCTTATGTTTGTTCTCTGGTGTTTAAGAATCAGTAGCTAATGGTTGTTTGAAATCACTTTTCTTTGGTCTGCTGTGTGTAGGGTTTATACCCCATAAAGAAGATTCATATATTGCAAGACTTCAAAAGTGATGCAGCCTCAGAATATGTGAGCTACCGGTATTCTGTAGAGGTAGCAGTGCAAATATGCTATGTGGAAGTTTTTTTAACTTTAAAAAAATTTTATCTTGAAATACTTGTAGATTTATATGCAGTTATAAGAAATACTAGAGACATCTCACATCTCCTATAACCTTTATCCTGTTTTTCCTGGTGATAATGTCTTGAATGACTGTAGGAAAGAGTAACACATCCAGAAACTTGACACTGACACAATCCAGACTTTATTTAAATTCCCAAGTTTTACTTAGACCTATCTGTGACATTGTCAGGTAGAGGAAATGAGAAAGAAAGAGAGTGTATGCATAATTAGTTGTAGGTAATGTTACCATACATGTAGTTTGTAATGCCACCATCACAGTGAAGATACAGAGCAAGTCCGTCACAAGAATCCCTACAGTCCAGTCCTCTGCTCCCAGCCTCTTTGGCAACCACTCAACTGGACTCTCTCCAGTGATGTTGTCATTTCAAGAAGGTTTTGTAGATGGAATCCTATATACGTTACCCATTAAGAGTGGATTTTTTTCACTTAATCATAATTTATTTAAGGTGAATTCAAATTGTGTGTTTTACTAGTTATCCCTTTTTACTGTTCAGTTGGTATTCCATGCTGTGGACATACTGAGGCTATAATATCCACCCATTGTAGGGTATTTGAGTTGTTTTCAGTTTTGGGCTATGATCAGATAAAGCTGCTAGAAACACTTACGTAAATGTTTTGGTATGAAAATGGGTTTTTCTTTCTTTAGAATAAATGCCCAAGAGTATACTTACTGAGCAATGTACTGACTGTGTTTTGGCTTTTTTTTTTTTTTTTTTGACCATGTAGATGAGAATGAAATACCTGCTGTTAGACATTGCTAAACAATACACCTTAAATGGAAAACTGTCATCTTAAGTTCCTTTTAATTCTATTACAGTTTGTGTTTGAAAATACAATCTTTTCCCTTTGGTAACTGTGAGAATTTGTTGTAAACTAAATTAGCTTTTACTAAAAATTTTGGAGGGTTGGGTTTTCACTTATAGCAGCATTTTTTTTAATATTATTATGCACAATTCACCTGTCAAACAATTTAGCAAGTTTATACATGTGTCCATTAAACAGATATTTATGGAGAGAGGGAGAGAGAATCCTGAAGCAGACTCCCCACTCACGATGAAGTCCAACACCGGGCTGGATGCCAGGACCCTGAGATCGGGATCTGAGCTGAAACCAAGAGCTGACCGCGCATACCATTTGGTTTAAATGGTAAAGATGTTTCTTAATTCCCAAGATACCCATTGAAGGGCAAAGGTCAAAATGGCTTCAGATTGCCATAGAGATCTAGGCTCCCTCTGCTACTTCTTGTGTCCCTAAGGCTGGTTCCTCACAGTTGGCAGAAGACCTTCACTGGTAATTTGGGCTTCAGCTCCTGGTTTAGAACACTAAAGCTTTGGTTCCTTGTAGCGTACACCACGGAGATTTTAGGCTACCCTAGTATTTTCCAGGTTGTGTAGATCAGAGTTCAGGCTACTGCACCATTTTCTAGGTTGTAGCTATTATGATTATTGGTTCCTGGTTTTCCCACTGCGACCTGCCTAAGGGATGTGAAGGAGTGGTACCTATTCCAGAGCTGGGGGAAAGGCTTAGGAAGTCATTCAAGTGAGTTTTAGGAAACAATCTTGAAGCTCTTTTCCCATAGACATAGAACTTGGGGTCGAGCAGAGTTGTCTGACTGGCTCTTGCCAGTGAGTTTGCTGAGGGAATAAATGGTGGCAGTTCTTCTAGGTGAGGTATGAGGTGAGATGCTGTGCTCCGTAGGGTCCTGGGAAGGGAGTTCTGCACCTGAGCAAATAAAAAGAAGAAACGGCCGCTGGCGAGGGGTGGAACAATGAGGGGCTGTGTACGTGAGCACCAAGACAGATGGCTGAGTCTGCTGAGGTTTGTAATGGTGCATGAAATGCTCCTCTGATGACCTTTGGAGGTAGCTGATTGTCCTCCTTGACCTGCTTCCTGAGAACTGGGCCCGAACCTATTGACCTCCCCTCACCTGCCTCGTTTCTTCCCCTCTAGGTCTGCAGTAAGCGTCAGCTACTGGCATGATCCTTCCATCCAGCATTTTATAAGACTGTCTAAGGAGAAGAAGGCCTCCAGAATTAACAAAGGCAAGTGACTCCCTCCCTCCCAATGTCCCCTCATCAGCCCAGAGGCCTGAGGTTTTAGGGGTTCATTCTTCAAAAGAGAGAGTTCCAGTGTTCACTCTCTCCGGTGGCATATGAAAGTGCTTGTTTCCCAGCATCCTCACCAGCACAGAGAACTTTTCATTGTGGTTCATCTGTTATGTGAAAAATGTGATCTTACATATATTTATGCTATTGTATTCCTCTTATTTGGGGGCTGAAATTAAGGATCATTTTTATATGCTTAAGAACCATTTCTAGTATCTTTTACAGTGAACTGTCCAAGTAATGAATCACCTTTTTGGCCATATTAAAGTGGTAATAACACTATTAGGCTCTGCAAGTCCCTTCTATCAAGGAAGGCAATGAAAAGAGTTGAGATGGGAGGGTGACTCATTCTCGATCAGATGGAGAAATTAGCCAAATGACCCCAAGTCCTTGGGCATGCAGGGAATCCTGGCCAAAAATATAGAGCCTCTGGGTAGATTTTGTAAGAAATGCAAAGAAAGTTTAAAGTGACAATAAGCACAAGGACCTTCCTTTGAGCTGAGGGTGAACCCAGGCTTTAGGAAGATAGGACCAAGCCTGCCTAATAGGCCTGAAGCCTCCATTCGGGGCTCCTGAGGCAGATTTCAAAACCAGAGGCGTGCCCCCCTCTTGGAGCCCTGAGGACCTGGGTTCCTTGAGGCAGCGAGTCAGCAGCCTGCCTGCCTTCTTTCTCTGCATGGGCTAGCATGTCCAGAGTGCTTCCCAAGTAGGGTGTGGTGAGCATCTTTTCAGTTTTTGTTTCAACATCCAGTCTGTTGTGGATGATACTGTATAACATACAACAAAAAAGATTTCCTAGAAATAAAATGCAAGATAACCTGTAAACTACAAGCTCAAATGATTTATTAGGAGAATCAATAGACACAGAACTCCTATATCACATTGCAGTACATTTCTAAATGCTGCTCAGGTTTTGTTCTTAAGATAGTTACACTTTAAGCAACAGGGCTTTAGAACACAGATTTTATCTTCCTTTCCCCCTTTTATTCGCCATCTCCTTTACCCAAGCTCCTCACCCTGGAGCTGAATAAATCCATTTTGGGGGCAATGTTTGCTCCTTCCTTCTTCTCCTGCAGTCAGTCTGTGAGGTCAGTTTATAAACATAGAGAGTTTTACCGACACAGGTTGGAGATGAAGGGAACATGGTAAGAATTACCTCTTTATTTTATTTCATTTTGCTTGGACATTTATCTGCCCCATATTCTGACCGCAAAATATTATAGCGTCTTGATCTCGCATGTTGATGTTGAGCTGAGTCCTCAGTAGTTTGCACGTGGGCACGAAAAGCATATTTCGAAGAGGAACATTAAGATCTGATGTTTTGATGTAAAACACTTGTCTTTCCTGTGTACAATCATGGGACATTTTATGGTAATCTTTAAAGATCTCATTTGTTTATTGGAGAGGGAGAGCATGAGTGGGAGAGCCAGAGGGAGAGGGAAAAACAGGCTGTCATCAGAGCAGGGAGCAGATCCTGACCTGAGCCAAAGGCAGATGCTTTACCGACTGAGCCACCCAGGTGGCCCAAGGGACATTTTTATTTCTAAGATCTTTATTTCCACCATTAAATCATTAAATAGATTGTAGTTACTTTGGTTCCAGCAGGTTTAAGTTAAAAAGAAGAGAATGCGAAAGTCTTGATTTCTCCCATGAGTCCACAGGAAAATCACTGACCCCAAAGAAGAGCACCCGAATCCTCATTGGCTCTTCTCCTAGGGCGGGATCTGCAGGGATGCTTTCTATCTCACTGAGCGATAACTTGTCTCTGTGTCTCTGTCTCAGGATATTTTGCTTGAGTCTATGGCGTCAGTCAGCTGATAAGGGCATTTCTGCAGAAAACAGAATGTCATTGTCAACTTCTAAATCTCGGGACTGGGATGGAGACCACCTTCTGGAGATTAAAGGTAAGTGAACATTCGCCCTCTTCTTTTTTTTTACTTTTTTCTTTTTTTTTTTTTTTTTCATTCATTCGCCCTCTTCATTCCCAAATTGTTTCATTTGTGAAGGTGGCCGCCTGGTTCAAAATGTTAAAAATATATTGGGAGGTGACTGCCTCTCTCCCATGCCTGTCCCCAGCTACTTGCGCCTGCTGCCACCGTCAGCCACGTACTTGATGTCACCAGGTCCCCGGTGAAGAATGGGTGCCTGGCTTCTCATCCTTTGCTGTTATCAACAGGGCTCCTGAAAAAAACCCTTATCGATGTGACCTCTGCATGAGTGGAAGACCCTGCCAGTGGGACTGTGAGCGCTAGACCCCTGTGTCTGCTGTATTCACAATCACGAAGATTTTATTGTCAGCGTGACAGTGTCTTCAGTACAGTTTAGAGATGTGCAAGGCTGGTGATAGTGATATGTACAAAGGCCTTTCATAGCTGCTCCCTGATTTCATCCCTCACCTGCTCGGTTAACGATCAAGAACAGTTTTAACTTCTCTCACAGGAAATGAGACAGGTCCGGTTAGTGGCAGAACCAGGACCGAATAGACTTCAGGTCCCACAAGTCCAGGTTGCTTCCATGTTTCTCTGTACAGAGCCTTGTGCTTGCTCAGGGAGGTCTTTGTGGTCCATCAGTCAGTGGTGCCTGTACCTCAGGGGCCATCAAGTGGCGGAAGGAGCTGGATCAGAATGCAGGGGCAGAGCGTGTGCAGTAGGAACAGATGCCACTGGAGAAATGCCTCCTCTCAGCCCCATGTCCTTCAAATTGGTCCCGAGGTTTGTTTTTTCCTTCGTGTCATATAGTTGGGTTGATCAGGAATACATCTGACATTTTCATTTCTGGTCCAGGTACACTGAGTCTTAGGTACCCCTTCCAAGGATAAGGTTATCTGCCAGTAGTAAGGTCGGCAAATAGCACAGGGTAGAACAGATTTAGTGGAGGTGTTTTGGATCAGTCCAATGGGTTTTTTAAAAAACTCAAGTCCCCTTGAAACAAAAGAATGTCTGTTCCAACCATCTTCATGTTCATTCCCTGCTAGAGGGTAAAACTACTTGACACTTGCCACTTGACAATGGCAAGGTCTCCAGTATCTTGTAGGTCTTCCTCAGCATAGGAAAGTTCTTTTGAAACCCTGCCCTCTCCTTACCTCCCCCAATTTTAAAGGGTGTATCAGTTCCTCCCACAACACAGATGCCATTCTTTCTGTGCACGGATCCTGTCCCCGTGCTTTAATAAAACCACCGTTTTGCACCAAAGAGGTCTCAAGAACTCTTTCTCGACATCGGCTCTGGACCTCACCCCACCAAACATCACCTACATTCCAAACCTCTATGACTGCTCGCCTGTCTACCTGCCATTTGGCATTATTTCTATCTTTTCCTACAAATGACGGCAAAGGAGGCACTGCTAGGCTTTAGGGGACAGGCATCAACTCTGGAACAGGATCAGTGCACACTAAGATCATGGAGTGGAGTAGCAACCAAATTAAACACAAAACAAAGCCACTAAGCGAAAAGTTATGGGGTAGGGACCCGCAAACCCTCAATTGCAAGTTTAGAAAATGAGAGGGGAAGGAAAAGCATTTTGGTACACGCACACCAGAAGAACTGTCACATGTGCTTTGTCCAAACCTCACTCTCCATTTGACCCAGTCGTTGGGGGAAAAAACAAAAAAGCAATAGCTGTGGAAGACTCACACTTTGGTATCTCATCCAGAATAAGCAGTCAGTAGGTCCAGTACAGCCAGCAGCCCTAAGGACCTTGAAAGCTGTGTCCCAGATAACTGGGCATATGACCATCACCTCCAGGAGCTCTCAAAACCACCAGTGAATGATTCCTATTCCAACAGCCAGGTGGTCTACAAACCTTGGTGTCTGCTGTCATTTCATAGTGGATAATGTTTCCCATCAGGCATTAAAGCAGAAACCAAAGAAACTTTGAGAGGATCTGCATCCAAACCCAGAGGGAGAAAGGATTTTTTAAAAGCTCTTTAAAAAAATAAAAAGAAAAAGAAACCGAAAATTCGGCCCAAAGCATTTCCACAGTTCTTTCCTCCCAGAGGCCTGGGTTTGGAGGCAGCAGCACCTCTACAGTCCCTCCATGGAGGGAACTCCAGAGGCAGATCCTATGGGCCCAGACCTCCAATTAATTCTTTCCTGCAATTAGGCACTTGGAGGCTGAGGATCTGCAGAGGTAGGGTGCCCCCGAAAGGCAGAGAACACCTCCCCCAGACCACAGCGTCCATGGCGCCTCAGGCATATAAGTACCAGAGTTTTCGCCCAGGGCAAACCCTGGTGTGGGGGCCAGGGGAAGGCTCTCAGGTTCAGTCCCCCCAGGGCGATGCTGGGCATGGCCAGGACAGAGGGCGGTGGACACCCCCTGCAGGGGTCGTCTTGGAAAGGCCAATACACCAAGTAGCTCTTCCCAGAGTCTGGCACAGGCCCAAGCTGGCCTCCAGTCTGTGGCATGGTGCAGACCCAGACCAGGACCCCTTTTGCCTGGTGCATGGTTGTGGCAGGGGACGGGAGCTTGCCACCAGGAGAGCCGCCAGCCCTCCCGTTCTGGCTCCTGACCTAACCTGGCACAATCCCAGCCTGAATGGGCATATTTACAGGCCAGGGTCTGGTTGGCCAGCTGCTTCACGCAGCAGAATTGCTTCTTAATCGTGGCCATGTGGTGGGCAGCGGGGCTCCCGCGGAGCAGCTGCCAGTGTGGTTCCTAACCCTATCCCCTGGACTAGCATCAGTCAGGACTGGCAAGGGGGGTGGAATCAGGCCTCTGCTGTTGCACACCTGCCACTCTGTGCAGGCGGAAGACCCGCGGACCAGGCGTGTCCACCATTCTGCCCTACCGCCTGCCTGGTCTAGGTGCACATCTGCGGGAGGTGATAGAGGCGCAGCGTGTTCAGTGGCCAGTGAACCACCAGAGCAAATCATGACCAATCTGTCCCTGCAGAACTGATGGGGCAAGGAGGGCAGAGCAATCTGGAGCCACTGGAGGCTGGAAATACACAAAGTCTCCATGAGGGCCATCCTCTGTGCAGATATAGACCTCTGTGAAGTGCTCTGAGGATCCTCTCTCCTAGCTGGATGGATGTGTGTGACCCTGTAATTTACACCAGAATGAAAAATTTACTAATGGGTGGAAAGACCATACCACAGGACTTTGTGTATTGTGATCCCCCTTAGGGGAAGTAGAGGGCCATGTGCATTTTCTGGGGGCAGGCACCTGGGTGCAGTCAGGCGCGATCATGCACTAGGGGCATACCCTGGACAGGTACCAAGGAGTACAATGGGCCCAGGCCTGGGTGGGAAGTTGTGGGCATGAGCTGTGGGGACAGGGACCCGGACCAGTGGCCAGAGGACCTTGGCTGTTTGGAGCTACCTGACCAGCAGAGGCGGGTGGGAGTGAGCGGCACGAGGTGGGGTGGGAGGGTGGAGGGGTAGGGAAGTGGCATGGGCATGTAGGCATTGCCTGTAAAGGTCTGTATGCTTAGGCAGAAGGGAGCTCTAGAGAGGGGGTGGGGGAGGGGCATGCAGGCATTGCCTGGTAATGTCTGTATGCTTAGGTACACCTGAGGTCACAGAAGGGGGTGGGGGAGGGGCATGCATGTGTTGCCTGGAAACTTCTGTAGGCTTTTGATTCTCAGCCTTGCACAGCTTGGGGTTCTGGGACACTTGGCGGGGTAATCCGACTGGGCTGGACGCTTTTGTACCGCAGACCAGGACAGTTGTATGACCGTCAGATGTTCTCCTGGGCTGGTAGGCTGGGCTCTGGCCTAGGCCATTCCCTAGGGGCCGTGGACAGCAGCCAAACCTCTTTGACCAGGGACATCGATATTAAGAGATATGTGCTGGGGAAAGGGACTTTCCCTGGGGATGCCAGGGATTTGGCTGATGTCATCTTAACCCAGACACAGATCAGTAGACTCCTCCATGAGATTGAAACATTGGAGGCTGAAGTGACTCATTAGAAGAAGTTGTGCCAGTGTTCCACACAGGGACCAAATACCATCAACACAGAAATACTGTGGAAACTGAAGAGCCACATCAGGGACCTAGAGCAGCGGCGGAAGCGGGAGCTGGACAAACATCAGCTGGAGGTGGCGGGGTTGCAAAACACCCACTGGCAGAAGCTAGCAGACCTCACTGACTGGCACCACCAACAACTTAGAGACTATCAACGGATGGATCGGCTCTCCAAAGAGAAGATTGGGAAACTCACTCAAATTATCCAGCAAAAGGATTTGGAAATTCAGGATCTTTCTAGGAAAATCTCTGTGGCTTCTCACTGCCAGAATGGGCACGTGGAACAACTTCAGCGCCAATTGCAAGAGTGTATTTTGAAAAGCGAACAGGTCTTGGTGGTCCTAAATGAGAAGATGAGGGAGAATAACAATCTGAAAAGGAACTATCACAGAATGACCAATCGATTTGCTGCCAAAGAAGCAGAACTCCAGAAGATGCAAGAGGAAAATCAAAAACTGTCCACTAGAATAGAAAGCAGTGACATAGAGGTGTTTAGAGAAATGATTCGGGATTTGTCACACATTATTCGAGAAAAAGACCTGGAAGTGGATGCGTTAAGTCAAAAATGCCAGACTTTAATGACAATCCTGCAGAAACCCAGCACTGGTCATGCAGTTGGAGGAGTTTCTATTGATCAGTTCCAGCAGCTTCTACAGGAACGGGACACATTAAGACAGCGGGTGATGATCATGGAGGAGTGGAAAGAGCAGGTGCTGACCACGGTCCAAAATATGAATCGTGAGTCATCCCAGCTTCAGAGAGATCTGCGGCAACTCCAGGCATGGGCTTGCACCAACAGCGAGGTTTTGAAACTGCAGACGACCTCTCTTGACCAGATCCACACTTACCAAGGACATGACATAAACTTATAAGAGCTAGAGAAGGAACTAGCACAACTTCAGCTCCGCATCAGGGAGCTCTACAATGCCAAGGACCTCCTTTTAGGGAACCTTGACGCGATTTTCCTCCGGCCCTCCAGTGACTCTGCAGAGGCAGCCGACTCTCTGAAGGCCGTGAAATCTGACCGAGTGAGTGAGTCTTCTCAGGTGCTCAGAGAGGAGGTAGAAGAGCTCAGAAAATCAGGGCAAGGAAAAGATAAAAAGATTCAAACCCTCCAGGAAGATCAGCAGAGACGGATTGCTTCAGGGGCTGCTATAGGGGAAGGAGAAGGCAAGCCACAGGAACACAGTGATTCCGATTCCCACATGGAGCAGCAGAAGGAGAAACAGGCTGTTCTACAAGATTTCCCGCAGGCTCAGGACCTCCTAATCCCAGCCAAAAGTGAGGAACTGCTTTCTTTACAGGAGAAGCTCAGGGGCCAACTGAGTGAGAATGAGCCGCTGAGGCAGGCAGTCACCAGCCTGAAGGAGAGGATAGCAGAGTTTGAAATGGATGTGTGTCGGCTGAAAGAGGAAAATGGAAAGATGGTGGAAACATGTAGAGAAAAGGACATGGAAAAACAGGCCTTGCAAGAGACAAATCGGCTGCTTTCAAAGATGCAGAGGGAGGAGGAATCCCAGCCTGCCGTGATGAAAGAGAAGGCACTTGCTCTGGAGCAACTACTGCGAGAGAAAGAACATGGCGAGAGCGGGGAATTGAACCGGCATATGGACGTCATTCAGTCAAAGCAGGAAAAGGCAGTTGTGGGTCAACAGGAGAGAGATGATGTCGTGTTGGCACAGAAACAGAAACGGAAACCTGTGCCCACCAGAAGGAGTGTCACCAGTTACATGAGAGAGAATTGCGCCTAACCCAGGAGCTGGAGAGAGGATGGCACCTCGCTGCAGAGGCCCAAGATTCTCGTTGCCCGGAATGTTTGGCTTCAGAAGACCAAGTGGCTCAGCTAAGAGAGGAAGTGACAGTCCTGCAGGGAAAACTCGTTTTGTCTTCCGCTGCCATGGAAAAGGGCAACCATAGAGCCAGTCTGCAGGTGGAGTTGCTGTGGGAGCAATTGCACATGGTCACCCAGCAGAAAGAGGAAGCTGCGCTCTGGCTTGCCGCCTCCCAGGAAGAGGGAAGGCACTATGATCGAAGGCTAGCGAACCTCAAGCAGGAAATCACTGAATGGATGGAAAAGGCAGACACCCTAGAACGAAAACTGAAGTCGTTACAGGGACGATGGCATCAAACAAATGCCGACTTGGAGGTGAAGGAGGACCAACTCCAAGAGTTCAAGAAACAGAATGAGGTCCAGCAGGAAATACTGGAGGTCACACAGAAGAAACTCTTGACCTTAGTAATAAGGCTGGAGGAATGGTGGACAAAACCCTCCTAAGGAGACTCTTCGTGGGATGTTTCCAGGCAGCTGATGAGGAACGGCAAGAAGCGTTGAGGTTGATGGCAAGCACACTGGGGATCCAAGAAGACCAGCTGCGGCAGCTGCGTGGTCAAGAGCCTGTGGGTGTGCCCAGCGGGGTGACTGGGGAGCCTGCATCCAGAAGCGCCCCCAATGCACCTGGGAAGCCAAATCACCAAGCTGTGGCCAATTCTTTTTCAGGACTTTTTGTCCAGTTTCTAGAAGCGGAATCTCATTCAGCTTCTTCATCGCCAAACTCCTCTGCTCATGACATGAAACCCCAGATTCAGGAGGAACGGGACAACTGCCTAAGAAACAAGGCCCACCATGACTGAATGCTACCCTGGGATCCACACCCGGAAAAAAAGATGTCAAGCCCCGAACCACAGCTGTGTCTCTTATTAACCCACCAGGACCGGAAATGGATGGGTCGGAGCACCTTCTTCTACATGTTATCTCTGATTCTTTACCCAGATACACGCCCTATATACTGTCACCTGCCAAGAAGGTTGGAATGACGGCCAAAGACCTCTCAAAGAAATAGATGATTGTCAAGCCAGAGACGAGACCATGCTTTGAAGATCCCAAGTCACTCTGTGTCTACCTTAACCCCAAATGCCCTTTTTCAAAATGTAAACTATTTGCAGTTCTGCTTTCAGCTTAATAAACATAGGATTTTATGACTTAACAAAAAAAGGGGTCATTTAATAACTGCAGAAGTATTTGCCAAAGTGAAAACAGTGGTGACTTTTTCTTTTTTTAAGATTTTCTTTCTTTTTTTTTTTTTTTTGACAGAAATTGGGGGCACACAAGCAGGGGGAGAAGCAGAGGGAGAGAAAGAAGTAGGTTCTCCACTGAGCAGGGGAACCTGTGACCTGATCCTAGGACCCCAGGGTCATGACCAGAGCCAAGGGCAGATGGTTAACAGACTGAGCCACCCAGATACCAGAACAGTGGTCACTTTGTTAGGACCGTCCGACACTGCTGGGCTTGGGGGCTGTGGTCAAAGGATTCTTCCAATAATTTCTGTAATGCTTTAAGGTTTTCACAAGGGTCAGGTGTCTTCATATATCTGATCTAGGGAACACATCAACTTGTTTTAGTCTTCCAAATTTATCAAATACACGAGTACACACTTTTTATATGGGAAACAAAGTGAATAGCATGAAAGTACAAGATGAATATAAGGTTAAAAAAAAAAACGGCAAGTTTGCTTTTCCCAGGTAAGTCTCATTTCTGTTAGCTTATTTTTTAGTTTCTATTTTTTTAAAATCATTTCCTTTTCTGTGGTCTGCAAAAGCACTCTATAGGTAACCTGAGTCCTCTTGGGCCTTATGTATATTTGTCTAGTAAGGAGTATTGTATTCTCTGACTTGTTTTATTTTTTCCCTCCACATCACTCTGCCTTGGAGACCATTTGAAATGGGAATGAATCCCATCGTATTCTTTAAAAGAAAATCCAGCTGCTTATGGTTCTACCCTACATTATGCAAATAGCTACCCTTGATTAGCATTTAAGTGGTTTTTACCTGGAATGTCCATGGTCAACTCCCTTGTTCATTTCTTCAAAAGCCCCTTCAAATCTTCCTTTGCCCTTCAAGGCGAATTGTTCCATTGCACCTTGGAAAGGATCCATTCAGATTTCTTTAAGGACCTCATTCCATTTTCCATTCTGCTCTCTCTTCAGCCTACCAAATATGGTCATTCCTTCCCTGCTTTCCTGTTGTCAGTGCTCTGATTCACCCACTGCTGTCTCAGACTGGTTCAGTAGACTCCATAACAATCTTGCTGGTTCCACTCTTAGCCTCCCTTGAATCCATTCTGAACTCTGCTGTCAGGAAGAACTGAGATGAACATGTGATGTTACTTACCTGCTGTAATTACTGGAGGGTTTCCCCACTGCCTGGAGTTTGACCTTTAAGAGAGCATCCAAGCCCTTGCCTTTGCAGCCTTCCTTCCTCTTCATCGTTCACATAAAGGCTGCCCTTTAGCTCCAGGTGAATTCTTGCAAGCCCCAAATAGATTATTATCCAAATAACTTCATGTCCATGAGCCTCCTGTTTGTGCCTTGACAAAGGTACAAGTGAGAAAGATTTCATCCTCTTCTTCACCCGTTGGTGAAGGGAAGGATTCCAACCCTAAAGCTATGCAGTGTCCGCATGCAACATAGCTGAGATCCACCATAATTTGTTACCGACCTATCCTCATGGCCCAGGGAAGGAGGATACACACATCATGCAGGGCCATGGGGGACGTTGCACCTGGGAACAGAATGGACAAGGGCTGTGGGTGCAGAGGAGAGTGAAGGTGAGCCCTACTTCCTGCAGGAGGGAATGACTGGCTTGCTGGATCATTCCACAGGCTGTCAGGGAACCGGAACTTACTACTTGGGGAGGAACTGTGCCTGGTACCTGTGCTTAGGAGGCCTTGTTGGCCAGAGGATCTGATCTGTGGGAGCAGTGTGGGAAGAGAACATGGAGGCCATTTGAGGCCATCTGAATCTTAATCAAACTCGGGCTTTCCATCATAGTGGACTCTGATATTTGGACATCCATTTCATCTGAGACCCTTAAGGCATAGGAAAGTTGCTTCTCCAGGACGTGAAGCTGTCATGTGAGCAGGAGGGAGACGTGGTCATCAAAACCAAAATGTAATATCTTCCATAGATGTTCATGCACTTGATCCCAAGGAATTCCCTGGGTGGCCAAGGGGTAGAAGGAAGAGCTGAAGTCCTCCAGCACCATGGAATCTGGCAATGCACTGTGGACTGAAGCCTCCACCTCCACCTGCAGGTAGGATAAGCAGACTTTGGCTACAGCCTGTAGCAAGTAGGCCTTGGTGACTCTATTAAGCTGGTGGGGGTGCCATGACCCAGAGAATAATAGACAGCTGGATAGGAAGGCTCAGAGCCTGTGAGAGACTCTATTTTCAGGAGACCCCTGTGCCAGCAACTGCTGCTTTCATGGTCTATAACCCAGGAATAAGGAGGGCTGTTTCTTGCATTGGGATCCCATGGACAATTGACAGATAGCATGGGTGGTCCAGGGACTCCAGGAAGGAGAGAGGAGGCTACTGAAGCCTTTTCTCCTGGGTACTAACAGGTGATTTTTAAAAAAGAATTTATTTATGTAATTAAGAGAGAGCTCTGGCTGGAAGAGGAGGTGTAAGGGAGAGGGAGAAGCAGGCTCCCCACCAAGCAGGGAATCCCCCTGCCAGGCTTGATGTCAGGATCCTGAGATCAGGACCTGAAACTAAGGCAGATGCTTCACCAACTGAGCCACCCCATCACCCTCAACAGGTCATTTTTACTTGCACATTTTTTACTTGACTTTTGTTGAGGGGAGACCCTCCTGCCTTCATTGTGAGCTCATTGACAAGTAACAGCCTAAATGGGCTTCTGTAAAATTTATAAACAAGGAATATGTTGCCTCAGAACCCAAAAAGTACTGAGAGATGTTGGACTTCTATGTCCTTTTTTCTTTTTAAAAGATTGAATTTGTTAGTTGATAGAGCACGAGAGATAGAGAGAGAGAGAGAGAGAGAGAGGAATAGTAGGGCTGGCAGGGGCAGAGGGAGAGGGAGAAGCATGCTTCCCGCTGATCAGGGAGCCTGATGCAGGGCTTGTTGCAGGACCCTGAGATCAGGACCTGAGCTGAAGGCAGACACTTAACTGACAGAGCCAGCCAGGAACACCCGCATTTGTAGGTCCTTAACAAGTTTGCCAAATAAATTTCCTCACATTAGGATGTCTTTTTTTTTTTAAGATTTTTTTTATTTATTTGTCATAGAGAGAGAAGCGAGAGCAAGCTCAGGCACACAGAGTGGCAGGCAGAGGCAGAGGGAGAAGCAGGCTCCCCGCCAAGCAAGGAGCCCAACGTGGGACTCGATCCCAGGTCCCTGGGATAATGACCTGAGCCGAAGGCAGCCGCTCAACCAACTGAGCCACCCAGGCGTCCCACAGTAGGATGTCTTAAATGTGATGTCACACCTATGTTCCTCAAGAAAGATGGGTGTAGTAAGCTCCTACCCACAAAGGTTGCCTATGATAGCAGAGTGGTTTGGATGCCCTTTGTATAACAAGGTATATCATGTGTCCTTCAAGGTTGAGGCACACATGCCTGTGAGGATGTTGAAATAGGCACTGATCAGAACATCTTGGCCAAATCTATCATAGCGAAGTATTCACCATCTTTAAACTGGTTAAGCTCCCTCATTTTTTTTTTATTTTTTAAAAACATTTATTTATTTATTTTGACAGAGAGAGATCACAAGTAGGCAGAGAGGCAGGAGGGGTTGTGGGGGAAGCAGGCTCCCCACTGAGAAGAGAGCCCAATGTGGGCCCAATCCCAGGACCCTGAGACCATGACTGGAGTTGAAGGCAGAGGCTTTAACCCACTGAGCCACCCAGGTGCCTCATCCCTCATGGTTTTTTAAATGACGTTATTTCTTTATTTTAAAGAGAGAGAGAGATAGCAAAGGAGCGGGGGTAGGGGATGGTGTTGGGAAGGGAAGGGCAGAGGCAGAGAAAATCCCAAGTGGACTCCACCCCGAGCATGTAGCTGGACATGGGACCCAATCCTATGACTCTGAGATCATGACCTTAGCCAAAAGCTTAACCCACTGAGCCCCTCAGGTGTCTCAGATGTTTTAAGGGGACTGGAGTTTATTTTAATCAGTTATGGTAAGACAGGTAGATATACAAGTAACTCTTACAACGGAAAAAGTGTTTTGGACTCACAGATCCCATGAAAGGAGGTGCTGGGAGGCATGGAGGGTGGCCCTGGGAAGCACCAGGCTTGGTCAAGAAAAAGAGGAAGTGAAGGGACAATAGGGGGAAGACCGTTTATCATGGATTCCCTGGGAAGGGGCAGGTGAGTCCGGGTAAGCACGTTTAGGACTGCCTAGTTTGTGTCATCTCAGTGGGTTCTGGGACACAGTGGTGTCTGGAGTAGCCTGTCCTTGCCCCTGGGGTGATCAGGGCAGGGCATAGTGGCCCAGAGTGTAAGAGTTTCTTACAAGAGATGGTTGGGGGTAAAGCCTCTGATTTGGTTGCTTTACCTGTGAAAGGTTTGCTGGCAGGCAAGCTGCTGACCATCTCTAGGAATTCAGTAAGCCTGCCAAGGACAGTCCCTCCGAAGTCAGCAAGGCCTGAGATGTCAAAGCATTAAATACAGAGGATAGAAAATATGGTTATTATATTTGCTACAGACGGGATTTTAGCCCTCATAATACGTCCATTAAGGTTAGGCAAGCAGTGCCTCCTAGCAACATTAAAGTTCATTCAGAACCTATGATGTAGAGGCACAAAAGACAGTGGGCCTCCTTTTATTTTTGCCAATTAAATTATTTTAGTAAATTTTGGATTTCTTTTTTTTTTCAAAGATTTTATTTATTTATTGGAGAGAGAGAGAGAGAGCGCAAGTACGTGTGATAGAGCAGGCCTCAGGGGGAGTAGCAGGGAGAGGTAGAGGGAGAAGCAGACTGACTCCTTGCCCAGCAGGGAGCTTGATATGTGGCTCTATCCCAGGATCCTGGAATCAAGACCCAAGCTAAAGTCATTGACTAACCATGTGAGCCACCCAGGTGCCCCTGTAAATTTTGGATTTACAGTTGGGTCAAATTTTGAACCTATGTTGAATTAGTCATGGTAGGTGGGGGTTGGGTTCTGCCTCCTCTATTCAGATTTCTCTCTTCCACTTCTCCTATGCTTGGGTCTGTTTCTTTCTGGAAGAAGAAACCCCTGTGGGGTGGGGGAGTGTCTCATTACCCTGCTGCTCTTTCTCGGGGTTTTTTTTTCCAGAGTGTCCCAAATCAGCATCATCAGCCTTGGAGTTTCCGTTGTGGCAATGGTTGTATGGTTTCAAGTCTCCTGGTGTAAGTCAAGTGGGAATTGATCCCCTCACTGTACCACAGGGGTCCCCCATATGTTTTCCCCATAATACTGAGGATCAGGATCTTGTGCCAAACAGATTAGGCAATGGGGTGGTCAGTGGAAAGGCACAAGACCCACAGCCTAGTCGTTGATGAAGCAAAACCATCTTCTGCTACAGCCCTACCTTCTCTCAGTAAGCCTCCTTTGCACCCACAAAGAGTGTTTCCCTTCCCCCCTTTTCCCTCTCTACAGATTTCCTCAGGATAGATTTTCATTTCTAACCACACAAAGCCATGAGATTTTGTTTCTGTCCCCATCTAATCACATGGCGCACATGTTCTGCATGTTTATGTGGGAAAGGGAGCTGGTTTGGTCAGCCCACAGATGGCCATCCTCTTCTTGTGGGAATGCCAGTCCATCTCCCAGTGTTCGAGTCCACAGCCAGGAAAATCATTCTGTCCATGGCCAGAGTCGGAGCCTCAAGCCCCTGAATCACAAGATTAGTCTATCGACGAGCTGGGGAGCAACAACACTACGAGAAAGGCAAGTGTGCTGGTGAGGTGTTTGGCACTGCGAGAGAAGGGGAACACCAAATGCCCCCCCTCCACTTTTCTGTTTTTGATCAGCTGGTGGGCCCTGGGCTGCCATGGATGTCTACCTGAAAACCTTGAGGGCTCAGGAAGACACATGGTTACAGGGAGAGGAGTGGCAGCTCGGAGTCGGGCAAGGCCACTCCCAATGCCTGAAACACAGTGACTCGGGAAGCAGCCAGGGAGCCATTCTTACATTTCCCTGGGGCCGCGGTCTCCCTCCTTTGCACCCACAACACAGAGGGTCAGCCCCAGGACTGTGCTTGAGGTGCACTTTCCCCCATAGACCTGTACATCAGCCCCAAGCACTGGGCCATCACCCAGTCCCTGGAACTCAAGCACACCAGTCAGCATGTCCTGCAGTTGCCAACCTCAGGGGGGAGACTTGGAGACCAATGCAGGCCACATAGTTGACACCTCTCCCCCAGATAGTCAATTCTCATTCATTCTCACCTTTTTGGCAAGGATGGGGTATTATTTTGGAAATGGATGGCGACCTCCATTTGAGAGAATAGAACATGAGCCAAAACAGCTTGCCAGTGATTGCCAGTTCCCTCCCAGATCGTCATTGTCACCCCTGAAGCCAGTGACTTAGCAAAGCAGCAGGTCAGGCTGACTCCATGTCTTCATTTAATGTGGGAACACCCTGTTTGTGATGCCACTTGTTTGAATCACCTTCTCCTCAGGTCCCTGATGAGGCCTGAGGAGACATGCTCCAGATGTTTGGGGATCCCCTGACACCTGCTACATGCGATTAACAACAGTTTACTAGTCACATATACTCACACTTCAGGGGAGAGGATACCAAACACGGTGCAAGACTGCACAGAGATTGCACTTGGGAACAGAGAGAAGGAGCAGGGCCTTGGAAGGGAAGACTTGGTTGAAACAAGAGGGCAGGCAAGTCCTGGTTCCCATGGGAGGGTATGAGTGGCTTCCTTGAAAAATTCAGTGGGCTTCTAGAGAACTGAACACTACTCCCCCAAAACCAGTAGGCTCTATGTCTGGTCCCTGTGATGAGAAGGGTGTTTGGTTAAGAGACCTCCCCTGTGACAGTGAGAGGAGAACGTGCATGATGCCATTTGAGTCCCTCCTTGATCTTCAGGTGTCAAGACAGCCCTTATTACAGAATCTTAATTTCAGGCCTTATGCCATAAGAGGGTATGACAAAGTAATTCTTACCTTATGTAAAGTAAGTTGTATTCCTGTATGCTAGCAATGAATATATGGGCTCCACAATCAAACACACATTCACAATTACTCGTACAAAGAAAGTACTTCAGGATAAATCTAACAGTGCCTGTCCAGGCATCCCATGCTGAAAGCTATTTAGCACTGATACAGGAAGTCAAAGATATAAATAAATGGAGAAATACACCATGCTCGTGATTTGGAAGACTAAGCATTGTAAAGATGTCAATTCTCCCCAGACTGATAGAGTTAATGCAGTTCCTATCAAAGTCCTGTCAGCTTTGTTTGTTTTTGTTGAAATAGACAAAAATATTCCAAAATGTATGTGGAAGGACAAAGGAATTAGAGTAGTTTCAAAAATTATTTTGAAAATAATACTAATGTGTGAACACAGTCTACAGAGTTTCAGAACTTAGTAGTTAAAATAAGGAACGCTGTGTGCTATTTGCAGGACAGAAACATGGAACCGAGCAGAACAGGGGCACCTGGGTGGCTCAGTGGGTTAAAGCCTCTGCCTTTGGCTCAGGTCATGATCTCAGAGTCCTGGGATGGAGCCCCACATTGGGCTCTCACCTCAGCAGGGAGCCAGCTTCCTCCTCTCTCTCTGCCTGCCTCTCTGCCTACTTGTAATCTCTGTCTGTCGGGTAAATAAATAAAATCTTCAAAAAAAAAATTTTTTTTAAAAGAACAGAGCAGAACAAGGAACCCAGGAATAGTACCCACAAATAAGCCCAACTGTTTTTTGAAAAGGGCACTAAAGCAACTCCAATGGGAGAAAGCTGGGTTTGTACTCTCTACAGCCTTCTAAAGCTTGTGGAAGTCAGAGAGGCCAAACTTAGAAACAGCATCAGCAGAGAAGAATGATGGTGGTGTGACCCAGGCCCTACCAGGTGGGAATGGGGAATGAGAGAGATTGGGTGACCCGGGTTGTGTGGGCGGGGTCCAAAGAGCTTTCCAGTGATGCTTTCCAAATGCCTAGGGAGCTGGGAAACTGTCCAATCAGCATGTGGGCACAGGCGCCAATGAGGGGGAGGGTTGTTAGGATAGCTGACATGGGCCTGGTCAACAAAATGCCTCTGCTGAGTGCGGGGCTTTCCTGGCATCTCCGGATCCTGCTTCCTTACCCCAGTGGGTGCAGAACCTCCAGACCCATGACCACTGGCCTGAGGATGCTCTTTTTCACCTCCTGTACTTCCTCTTCAAGGTAGACACAGAGGATGACAGATTTAGCGGCCCCTGGGAAGATGCTTCTGTGCAGAGGTACGTGTGGGGCATGATGTCAGGACCCTGTGTCCTTGGGGGGCTGGGGCCTTTCTGGGAGGCAGCCTGTGTCTCAGGAATACACTGGATTGCCAACAGGTATCTGTCAACTCCTGTGCCCCTCGTTTCGCATCTGTGAGGAGCCCAGAGCAGGGCTTCATTTATGGAGCTGCTAATTATCTCAAGTGTGTTGTGAGAAAGGGGGAGTGGGAATGCGGCCTGAACCAGGCACATAAACTTTCGGCCTTCTTGGCCGAAAAGTCCGGCTTAAAACCCGACATGAAGCGAGTAAGTTGTAGTTTTGATGAGGGAGAAGTTTCGGTTCTTCCTCTTGAATAGTTACATTCCACTAGGGTTTGTCAGGATCTCCACTGTGCACCTGAGATAGGGCCAAATAGGGGTGTGTGTGAGTGTGTGTGTGTGTGTGTGTGTGTGTGTGTGTGTGTGTAGGGGTAATGGCCTTTTGTATGGGTGGTGGGCCTTCAGTGACTGGAAAGCATGATCAGTAGGACTGACAGGATATGTGAGGGACTCACCAACTGGTTGGAAAAGACAGGAAGGAAATAATGATCCGTGAAATACATCATTACTGTTTTGCATTGAGTGCTGAAAAATACAGCGTGCGTTAGAGTTTATTCTTTACTGAGTACTGTTGAAGCTGAGACCAGAAGGCTAAGAAATAAAAGGCGGATGTGGGAAGGTGTTCAGTGAGAGCAGGGAAGGATGTGTACTGTTACAGGAACTGAGAGAAAGTCCTTGAATCTCGGGCCACGTGGGGACTGTAGGGTGGGGAAAACCAAGGTTTGGGGTGAGGACTTGGACTTTTTGTAGGTTCTTGGAGACTAATCATAGTGATTTAAAACATGATGCCCAGGCCCAAGCTGATCCTAGCTCTGCCTCTTATGAGCTGTGTTACTCTACCAGTGTAGTTCTCTGTTTCCTGAAGGAAGAAATGGGGGTGATGATAATCCCACTTCAGAGATGATTGTAAAGATGAAATGATATTTAACGTTAATAAAACACTCAGAGCCATGTCTGACATGTAAAAGGTGTCGGTGGTTGATTCAAGAAATAAATAGGGGCACCTGGGGGACTCAGTGAGTTATAGCTCTGCTTTTGTCTCAGGTCATGATCCCAGGGTCCTGGGATCCATCTTCACATTGGGCTCTCTGCCAACAAGAGTTTGGATCCCAGGACCCTGAGATCAGGACCTGAGCTGATACCGAGAGTCGGATGCTTTGCCAAACTGAGCCACCCAGGCACCCTTACAGGGCCTGTTGCCTTAGGAAAATAAATTGCAAGGGTAAAGAAAGAGGAGGGAGAAAGTGAGGCCTGTTATTAAGAGAGGCTTGAGAGACTTGTTAACCAATTGCAAGGTATGGATCTTATCCTCACTCAGGATTTAACAAATACAGAGAGTCAAAATATTTATGACATAATCAGCTAAATTTCTTATTTTCCCCAAGATTTTACTTATTTAGACAGAGATCACAAGTAGGCAGGGGCAAGGCAGAGAGAGAAGAGGAAGCAGGTGCCCCGCTGTGCAGGGAGCCAGATGCGGGGCTTGATCCCAGGACCCTGGGATCATTACATGAGCCGAAGGCACAGACTTTAACCCACTGAGCCACCCAGGCGCCCCCATCTGCTAAATTTGAGCTGTGACTTGACATGTCATGATATTGCGAAATTATTTTGAAATGTTTAAAGAGTGAGTATAGTTTTGCGGGCATATATATGTGTGTGTCCATTAAGGGCAGTTTTGCTCCCTAGATGTTTGGCAAAGTCTAGGACACATTCGGTGGTCATAAGCACAAGTGAGGAAGAGGCTCTCTGCACCTCATGTATGGAGACCAGGGGTGCTGCTAAGCATCGTAGTATACTCAGGACAGCGCCCTCAGCAAAGAATGATGGGGTCCAAGATGTGGGTCATGCCAAGGTTGTGTAAGCCTGTTCTGGAGACAGGTGTTGACGTAGCCATGGGTTCAATAATAGGATGAAGATAGTTGTTTCAAAATGTTATGGGGGCTGTGGGGATGGGCTGTGAGCTGAGAATTATTTAAGTTAGTGATGGGAGTTCCTTATACCATTCTCTCTATTTGGGTGTGTGTATATGTATCTATCTGTATGTTTATATCGTTTGTGTGTGTGTGCAGTATGTGTGTATATTATAGGCAATTGTATATTTCCATAACAAAAGCTCACAAGCTTGCTAGGGGTGATGTAGAGTCTGTGTTCACGTGGCATCTGGTGCCAGCACGTGGGGAGGGTGGACAAGCTGAGACAGGATTTCGCAGGAGCGGCAGCAGTGGCGTCCTTAGCAGGCTTGGTCCGCAGTGGAATGTTGGTGGTGTCTGGCTGTCGAGTTTCCCTTTATCCCTGTTGTATTTTCATTTTTTTGTCTTGTTCTTTGGTCTTCCTAATAGCCTTCCAATAAATTCTTTTTCTGTTAAATTTAGTCAGAACCAGTTTCTGTGAAGCAAGAATTATGACTTACACAAAAAAAGGGTGAAGCTGATGTATAGAGAAAAGGTGATCTGACAGAATGTGAGAGGAGAGAGAGGAATTAGGAGAAACAGATATATAAAAATATATGTCATTTATATATCTAACAACTAAAATTTACAGAGTATATATATAGATAGATGATAGATAGATAGATAGATAGATAGATGTAGATAGATAGATTTATCTATATGCACATACATATGTATATAATATTTGAGAGAAAGAGAATCTCATGGTTTCTGTTTTTCTTGTTCTTCACTTCTATCCCTCTCAAGACCACAGTTTAATTCTTGTCCAGGGATATTATGAGATAGCCCCATTTTTTTAATATAAGAAACTCTCCTTTCTACTTCAATAAATGCAAGTGATCTTCTGTCACCTACAACCCACAGAAGCTCAGCATAGTTTAGATGGTGATGTGCTCACCTAACCACCTTGTTGCTATACTTGGTTTTGCTCACTGCTGTGCAGAGGTTCCACAAATGTCTGTTTCACGGGCACACGATTGTCCTTTGGCTCCAGACAAGGAATGAATGTGCTATTCATGGCAGCAGAGGCACTCTGGTCTTCTTGGCCTTTCCAATAATCATTGTAAGTGGACACACTTATCGAGAGTTCATTCTGTCAATTGTGCCTGTCTTTCATAAGTTTTGCCAGTAAGCATCAGTCTCTCTGAACACCTTTGACTGTAGGGTCCTCAGTCCTTGGGTTTGTGAGGCACATGGAATGAATGAATCCAGCGGGGTCCTTTGAGAGACAGCCTGCCGGCCTCTCCTGGTGGGTCCTATACCAACAGACAAAGGCCATTGCAACTTCATTGAGGAAGGTGGCATATAATGTGAAAGAGTGTACAGGGAGGATAGCTTGGGATTTCCAAGAACAGGCTTTGAGTCAAATAGCCTTAGACTATCACCCTATTTCTACCCTGTGCTCCTGTGCTTCCTTAGGCATGTTTTTTCACCTCTCTATCCTCGGTTTTCTCGTCTGTAAAATGGACTGTTTGATGGATTAAATGAAAAAAATATATACATATGTAAATTCACAGAGAAGATGACCAATGGGGAGCCGTGTAGAAATGGTATTTTTATTATTACTCAACATTGTGGTTAATATTATCATAGGAAAGTTTTTCCGGTATAAAGAGCATGAAGCATGAGATGCTCCATTTGGCCCCTTCCAGGCCCTGTGGTTTCCATGATGCCTTTTACTCATCAGCTTAGTGATCTCATGCGTGGGTGACCCCTTCTGGACCAGCACATTAATTATGCAGCCTTGGTAGCTCCCAGGGGCCTGGTCTTGTTGGGAGGGTTTTTGTGTTGGAGCTGTTGGGTCCTGGCTACCTGGACTCCATCACCTTCTACCTGTGTGACACTCGGGACCTAATCGCCCTGTGACAGGAAAGCAATTCGGGCTGTTCCTTAGGGTTGTTGATGATGATTAGATGGAATGATACATATAAAATGCCTGGAACATGTCAAGAAATGTTTGACCTCATTCCATTTTCTTACTCTTTTTTACTAGCTCCCAGAACAACCCACTTCTACCCATTTCTGTTTCAGAGAGGTGAGGTGATTCTGCGAAGGCCATAGTGTTAGGCGAATAAGGTGAAGAAAAGACATTGCAGGTGTTGTGAAGAGCATGAGTAAAAACTGGGGAGTAAGAACCCGCTGTGAAGCTGCAGGTAACCGCGTGTAGCTGGAAAGCCAGAAGTGGGCGAGGGAAGGGTGAGGGATGAGTTTGGGAAGGACTTTGGATGTTGTGCTGAAAGACAGTGGGTCCCTGAGGGACTTTGAAGTTGGAGTGACCTCGTTTAATTTGCATTGTCAGAGCATTCCTGAGGAGAGGTTGGAGGAGGAGCCAGTAGAGACAGAGTGACTCCAGAGGAGGAGGATCTTCTCTGAGGGATCATGGCAGCCAGTGCAGAGGGTTTGAAGCAGGAGTGAAAGGATCTGGGTCCTTAAGAAGGCACAGCCCACTGGGGAAGAAGAGGCCTGCATGGGAGGGAAAATGATGTAGTACAGTGCCCACCATGGATGCCAAGAGCATGCAGCCTGGAACTGCCAGTCACACAGGCCTATGGTGCCGGGTCCCATAGTCACGGAGCATTGCATTCAGATCAGATGGGATCAGAGCAATAGATTCTGCCAGTACTACTTTTGTCAGTAAAACTCAGGATTTAGCTCCTAAAGTCCTGCTTTGTTAGGACTGCTCTCTCTTCTCAAGGGGTATATGTGTGTATTGGAATAATGGACCAACGTCCTAGTTACAAAATCAGGAGAGAAAACTTATTTTTCTCTGTGAGATTCTACCTGCCTCCAGCCCTCAAAAGAGAGTGCAGCATTTTTTGTCATCAGGCAGATGTGATTCCAAGTTCAAACCCTGCCACGTCACTGTATGACCTTGAGAAGAAAACCTCATTTCTGGGTCCTTGGTTTTCTTATATAGACAGTGGGAGTTATTATGCTGTCTTCTTCCTAGAGTTTCTGTAAAGATGAGATAGTGCATGTGTGTTTGTTATCTCAGAACATAGCATGAAGTGCAAAATGGACATTAAGCATTGTTTCTTGCCTTGTCATTCGTGGCCTTGTGCCCAGGTCAGATAGTTTGGGTTCCCATCCTGACATCAAGTCGTGAGAGCCATTTTGTTTCTATACAGATTTCAGTGACTACAAGAGAGTCTGAATACATGATCAATCAGACTTGATTTGTCCTCAGTGGTCCAGAGCCTCCGATTTCCAGGAATGGTTCAAGGATCCCCCTGGGGGCATAGCCCACGTGGAACTCACTCAGAAGCTTTCTGGGACTTGGTGACCCTTATCACTGTGATAATGGCATAGCTGAATTTCCCAGAAGGAATCATTAATCACAGCAGCCAATGATCCCAGAAAGGACAGAGCTGAGCTCTTTGCCAGGCATCTAGGACAAAAAGGATTCTTGCTTATGATTCTTGGTTTCAGTCCACCAAGGAGAGAAGGAGAAGCAGACTCCCCCTTTCCATGGAGTAGGTCATGGTTAGATATAGACCATGGATTAGTTTTCAACTTCCCTAACCTCTAAACTCAGCCCTTGCTTCCTTCTACCCTGTCTACCCCCAAATCAGAACAAATGCTGACCTGCTGGGGTATATGATGGGGCTGAGGAGGAGGAATGCTAAAAAGTAGAGGCAAGGATATATCCCATATCTTCTTGCATATTCACTCTATGTCCACTCCAGGTTTTTGATCCTGTGATGAATAAGAAAAAGAAATAATAAATGGAACTTCATGAGTCTATGCTTTTCTTCACAGCATCCTTCCTTTCAAATAAAATCCAGAAGCCATATGCAACCATGCCAAAGTATCTGTGTCACTCAAGTGTAGAGCCCATCTCCTGCAGTGAAACATGTAGATCAAACGTGAATGCTTTTCTGTTGCTGTCTAAAGCTGCTTTCCACCAGGATGGCACTGCAGTACTCATTGCTTTGAGGAAAGGAAAAAACATGGAAAAATTAGTCCTCAATTTCAGTTCAAAAAAGATTTTGAAGATTTCTTGCATGCAGAATAGAACCAGGACCAATAGACTCTGCAGAAGAATTGATGATCTTGAGTATATCATTGACATTGGCCCCAGTTTTTTTTTGTCTGTAAAATGGGGAGATGAAGTTAGATCAAGTGTCCCAGTAGGTATAGTCTTGGCTCTTGGCATTCTGGGTTGGATAATTCTCATTGTGGAAGCTGTTCTGTGCATCGCAGAATGTCTAGAAGCACCCCTGGCCTCGACTCAGTAGACGTCTATAGGATTTCCCTTACGGTGACCAATGGTGTCTCTAGACGTTGCCAGATATTCTTTGGACATAAAATCACCCTGGTTGAGAACCACTGAATTAGATCTGTTAGATTATAAGCAATTTAAAATTTTCCAAGCTGGAGTGAGAGTCGGGGCTCTGCTATCTCCTGGTACCTAGCCCTGTGTGTGGCATTGTGGCAAGCATTCAGTACAAGCTGAACGAGTGAGATGAAATAGACAGTTCTTTCCAGTTCTAGATCAGTTCTTTGGCAGCAAGAGAATCACTAGATGGTGATGATCTTATCACCCATGTGACTGCCTCTATTTGGGTACTGTTTAACATTCCTGGATAGAAGTAGACTAAAAATACCACCCGGTGCTATGAAAACAAATAGGTCTGTCTGGCAGTTTAGCAACAAATAGTGACTATAATTATCAAGGAGGGGTCCACTCAATTTCGACAGCGATCTTAGATCATGTCCCCTGAAAGTTAACTCTGAATTTTATGAATATGACAAAGAATTTAGTTGAGAAAAATGAGTCCAGATCTTGGAATATCATGATCTGAACCAACGTCAGACACTTATCCTGGTAAGCCACCCAGGTGCCCTCAGCCTGTTTTTTTAAAATGGGATTTTATTGGAATACTGCCATACTCATTCATTAACAGATTGTTTAGGGCTTCTTTGATAACACCAATGGCAAAGTGGAATCCTTGGGACAGAGAATCTTTAGCAAGTAAAGTCCAAAGTATTGACCATGTGGTCCCCTTATAAAGAATCTTACTGGCCCCTCTTGTAGAGCACAAGATTTCTCAGGGATGCCCTGTTGCACAGTAGGAAATATGCTTATATTTAATGAGCGTGTGTTAGGTTGCGCCATATTAAATTGTCATCATTGTAGGACAAAATGGTCAGGTATTGGCACTTATGTATATGGTCCACATAATGTAACTTTCCAAGCATAGATACATGGAGTACAGTCTGTGCCCTTAAGGACACGCACATAGGTACACACATGCACACATGCTACTGCTGTCAGTGAATGTAGGAATCGTTATACTAGAGGCACAAACTCAGTATTTCAGGAGCACAGATTAGCGTGTGCACGGTTCTTACCAGTAAGGGTGAGGGAAAGGGACTAGAAGCTTGAGAGGCCTCCAGAGAAGTGGCTGTGTTTCTGGCTGCTGTGCATTTGAGCTGCACTTCATGGCACCTGTAGGTTTTGTATCGGGTCAAAAGAAGCGTTTTCTACAGGGGGGTGGGGGTGGGATTGACATTGAGCTATAAGAAACATGCTGCATTCTTTCATTCAAGCACAATTGCCGTTCATCCTGGAAAACAGTTGCTTAGAATTAGAGGACATTAAAGATCGAGTGAGCATGACTCCCTAATTTTTAGACGAAGGTTGGAGGCAAAGGGATCGGTTCAAGGTCTTCCTGCTGTTGACCAGTTGTTTATTAGCAGGACTAGAGCCTATGTCTTCTACGCCCCAACTCAAGGTGATGTCCATCAGGCCACTTGGAAGTCAGAGAAATCAACTACTAGGGACAGTGGTAGCAGACAGGCCTGGGCTTGCATTCTGGCTCTGGTACTTACTGTCTCTGTTACTCATCACAAGGTTTGTGAGCCAGAATTGCCTCCTACACAGACGCCCTCAGAGTAGAGGTTTAGAAAGCTCAGAGTCTGAAACCAGACTCTCTGAGTTTCATCCCCGCACCACTATGTGCTAGCTCTGTCACCCTGGGCACATTACTTAACTTATCTGACCCAGTAATATAGAGAGAGTACTACTACTTACCTCACTGAGTTATAGGACTGAGTGATTTTAGGATTAAATGCAGGCATAAGGCACACAGAAAAATGCCTGGGACATGCTGAGTTCTATATGCTAACTTTATTAGAAGAAAAACAGTGGATTGGGACATCTCAGTGGCTCAGTTGGTTAATAAGTGTGTGCCTTTGGTGCAGGTCATGATCCCTGAGTCCTGGGATCCAGCCCTGCCATGGGCTCCTTGCTCAGCAGGGGGCCTGCTTCTCCCTCTACTACTGTTCTCTTTGCTTATGCTCTCTCATTCTCTCTCTGACAAATAAGTAAATAAATAATAAAATCTTTCAAAAAAGAAAAAAAAAAAAACAGTGTATCCTAGGACTGTACTAAGAACCAAGGAGAGTAATTTAGGGGAAGCCTTTTTCCATACTTGTAGAACAATACAAGTAGAAATGTATTTTTCTTCTCTTTGTGAATTGAAAGACTAGCATCCTGGAGATTGATGGTGATGATTTTCATTTCTTACAGCCTTACTATTTGCCAGGGACGTGACTTCTGTTAGTTAAGCGTCACAAGATCCAGAGATGGTTCTTAGTTTTGGCTGACAATTGTGACTGCGTAGCAGAGTGTAGGAGGACAGTGTGCTGCCGACTCTGGGGCCAGGCTGCCTGGGTCTGAATCCTTGCTCAGCCTCTTACTGGCTGTGTGAACCCAGCTGTGTTGCTTACACCCTGTGCCTTGGGTTTCTGGTCTATACATGAGAATGATGAATATAGTGGTGTTGAGGATTAAAGGAGATAATTTTGTGAAGTGCTTAGGACAGTGTTTGATGTATAGTATTTGTTTAAGGAAGAATGAAAGCGAGGAGCAGACTCCTTGCTGAGCAGGGAGATGGATACAGGGCTCAGTCTCAGGACTGTGAGATCATGATGTGAGTTAAAGGCAGATGCTTAACTGACTGAGCCACCCACGTACGCCTGTCATCACCATTTTCACTATTACTGTAGATAGAGTTCTGTGGGCATTCAATATATGCTGGGGATTAACTCTGTTGATATTATTGATATCACCAGCAGAGCACAGGTCCTGTACACAGTAGGCACTCAGCACACAGGGAATCAATGAATGCATACTCTAGAGCCAGTCTGCTCAGATTCCCATTCCGGCTCCACCACTTTAGAGCTTTGCGATCAGGCAACTTATTTAATCTCCTTATGCTTGTTTCTGTCTCTGTAAACGAGGGTCTCAGTTTCCTAAATTAATGGGGTTGCTGTGAGCAGGATGTAAGCCAGCCCATTCGCGTGCGCACAGACACACACACACACACACACACACACACACACACACACACACACGTGAGGCCACACTGCCCTCTGCTGACCACCCCGTGTAAATGCACATGTACGTCCCCTGGGCCTCCTTCCACCCCTAGGTCCAAGGCATCCCTGTACCTGCCTTAATGCGCACAGACACAAGGATGGACCTCTGTGTCCTCCTTACCTCCCTTCAAGTCGGGTCCGGGCTGCTCCCCACAGCTGATTCAGCACCTCAGGATGTTCGCTCAGGTCGTTCTCCCCCTCCATGGGCCCGATGTGGTTCCTGCAGGATCGATGGCTCTTGGTTGGTTTCTGAGCAGCTGCCCAGGCCAGGAAACCCAGGCCCTCAGGGCTCGGGTTTTGAAGGCTCCCATCTACCTCTGGCCTGCAGGAAAACTGTTGCAGGGAGCCAGATACCTGGGACCTGTCTCTGTCATGGGCCCCAGACATGAAGAATGCGCACTCCATGATGAGGAATACAACACTCGCATGCTCCCCAGAGTTTCCCACCTCACTGCCTCCGCTCAGAGAGGTGGGTGAATATTTAATCCTCCCCAAGCTCTAGGTCTTGACTCTAGCAGCTTCCCTTGGCCTGAAACATAATGGAACTCTCAACCTTTAACTTAAATATTGATGCAAATTGTGCATACTCTTCCCCATTAGTTTAGCATGTTTCAATCTGAACCCTGCATTTAGCCCATCCATGTCTGAGCCTTTCAGGGACACCTAGGTGTCAATCTGCACTACTGGTCAGAGGGGAGGGTCTTGCCACACTTCCAGCCAGTCCTGCAAAGTGGTTGCAGGACCACGTGAGGGTTCATGTGGTTTAGAGCAGAATGCTGACACCAAGACCGCTGCTCTCATCCAGGAAAGAGGATGCATGACACGCCATTAGAATTTTCATAGGAATTGCACTGAATCTATAGATTGTTTTGGGTAGTATGGGCATTTCAATCATGGTAATTCTTCCAACGCATGAGCATGGAGTATGTTTCCATTTGTTTGCGTCTTCTTCGATTTCTTTCAGCAGTTTCTGGTAGTTTTCAGTATACAGGTCTTTGCCTCCTTGATTAATTAGACTCTAGGTATTTTATCTTTTTGATCCATTTATAAATGGGATTGCTTTCTTACTTTCTCTTTCTGATAGTTCATTTGCCTTTACCGCTAACTGGTCTTAAGTTTTACCTTTATCTCTCTTGACATCAGTAACCATTATTCTGACTTCTAAAACCATTGATCAATTTTGCCTTCTCACTTATACAAATGGAGTCATACAGTCTGTGCATCTTTGTATCTCACTTCTCTTCAAATAATGCCTCTGAGATTTATACATGTCATTGTCTGTATCTGTACCAATAGTTCATTCTTCATCATTTTGTAGAATCCCATTCTTTGAACATACCTAAAATGTACTTCACTCTACTTTTGGTGAGAGAATGGAATTGTTTCCAATCTGGGATAACATGAATAAAGTTGCTATACATATTATAGTACATGTCTGTTGCTGAATCCTTGCAGAGATTTTATGATTGATATATATTCAGGAGTAGAGATGCAGAATCGTAATGGTGTACATAGTTTAAGTTTGATTAAGTTATTACCACACAGTTTTTTAATGCCTAACATATACTCCTACCACAGTGGAAGCTGAATAAAATGGAATAAAAGTTCCAATTGCATAATTATGCTGAGCAAAATAAGTCAGAGAATGACAAATATCATATGATTTCACTCATGGGAAATCATTGATGATCACTGGATTTTGTACTGTGTGCTGAATCACTAAATCCTACACTTGAAACTAATATTATACTTTATGTTAACTAACCAGAATTTAAAATAAAATTTAATTAATTAAAAAGATCTATTCGCTCCATACCCTCAACAACACTTGTTATTATGAATCTTTCAGATTTTAGTTATCCCTATAAGCATGCAGTATTATTTCATCAGAGTTTTCGTATAATTTTAAGGGCCATGTAGTAGTTCCTTCTGTCAAGATGATAAAGTTTTTTAGTTTACTAATCTTTAATTGTTGGAGGCTTGTTTTTGTTTTCTTTTTAATTCTTTACAAAACACCTGGATGATCAATCTTTAATATAAAATTTTTGTGTGCCAATATCAGAAATGAAAAGAGAGTTATCACTACAGAGGAAACTGGGTGGCTCAGTGGGTTGAAGCCTCTGCCTTTGGCTCGGGTCATGATCCAAGGGTCCTGGGATTGAGCCCCGCATTGGACTCTCTGCTCAGCGCGGAGCCTGCTTTCTCCTCTCTCTCTCTCTCCCCCTGCCTCTCTGCCAAATTGTGATCTCTGCCTGTCAAATAAATAAATAAAATTAAAAAAAGAGTTATCACTGCATATCTTACACTTAAAAAAGTTAGGGGAACCTGGGTGGCTCAGTTGATTAAGTGTTTGCTCAGCAGTTTTGGCTTAGGTCATGGTCTCAGGGTCATGGAATCGGGCCCCAAGTTGGGCTCTTTGCTCAGGAAGGAACCTGCTTGAGATTCTCTCTCTCCCTCTACACCTGTACCAATCTCTCACAATCTCTTGCTAACATACATAAATCAATCTTCTTTAAAAAAATATAAAAAGACAATACTACGAGCAGTTTTATGTCAACAGATTCAACAATGTAGACGAAATGGAAAGATGCCTTGAAAAATATACCTTAGTGGCGCCTGCGTGGCCCAGTGGGTTAATCCTCTTCCTTCAGCTTTGGTCGTGATTTCAGGGTCCTGGGATTGATCCCAGATTGGGCTCCCTGCTTCCCCCTCCTCCTCTGCCTGTCTGTCGACTTGTGATCTCTCTCTATCTCTGTATCAAATAAGTAAAATCTTTAAAATATATATATAACACCACAAAATAAAACAAAAATCTGAATGATTCAATATCTATTTTAATAATTGAAATAATTATTAACAACTTTACCAGAAAGAAAGTCCTAGATCCAAGTAGTTTTACTGGCAAATCCTATCAAACATTTATGAAAGAAATAACACCAAAATTACAAAAACCCTTTCAGAGAATAAAGGAGCAAATAACACTGGGTGTTATGAGGTTTTAAACCTTTGCCAATGTGAAAAGTGAAATCACTTTAATCTTATTTGTCCTTTCATTACTAATAAGATTGGATATTTTTTTTAAGATTTTTGTTTTGTTTTTTTCAGAGAGAGACAGTGAGAGCGGGAACACAAGCAGGGACAATGGGAAAGGGAGAAGCAGTCTTCCCACTGAGCAGGGAGCCTGATGTGGGGTGTGATCTGAGCCATGACCTGAGCCAAAGGGAGATGCTTAACAACTGAACCACCCAGGCGGCCCAAAATGTTTCTTTTTTTTTTTTAAAGAAAATGTATTTATTTGAGAGAAAGAGAGATACCACAAGTAGGCAGAGGGCCTGGCAGAGAGAGAGCAGGGGAAGCAGGCTCCCTGTTGAGCAAAGAGCCTGATGTGGGTCTCGATCCCAGGACTCTGAGATCATGACCCAAGCTGAAGGCAGAGGCTTAACCCACTGAGCCACCCATGTGCCCCAGATTGAAGTTTTTTGTATATTTGCTGTCCTTTTCCCATTTTAAAATCTTTGAGAGAGGGAGAGAGAACAAGGGAGAGAGAACACGAGTATGGAGGGGAAGGCAGAGGAAGAGAAAGAGTCAGAGAAGAGAATCTCAAGCTGGCTCCCCACTGCATGGGGAGCCTGGCACTGACATGGGGCTCAGTCTGACAACTTAAAGTTCATGACTGATCCAAAATCCATCAAGGGTTGGACCCCTAACTGAGTGAGACTGAGCAGACGGTGGTGTGTTCATTATGAAAGTAAAAGTCCTCAGTTCACAGTCCCTCTACCTCCACGCTATGGTCTAAAATACCTGCTTGTCATTAGAGCACTTTTGACCTAAGGTATCATTCAAAGACTGCAGCTGTGGGAGAGACGGATCATGAATCCAGTCACTCCTCATTTACTAGATTTTCAGTAGTGCACTAAGGCACAAGGAGACAAGGTAGTTTCTTTTTTGATGGAGAAAGGAGACAGGTCGTGAAAAAACCAGAATATAAAACCATAAAATTCAGTCCTGAAGGAAGCCCCATGCAGCCTGATAAGTGGAGTTAAAGAAGCAAAACAAGCCCTCTGGCAAAATATTTCATTACAGACCAGGGCCTGTACCATATTTGTCTGGGGGAAAATCTGTTCAGGGAACCAGAAATGTAATAAGACAAAGAAAAGTGCAGGATTATAATTCTTGGAGAGACTGAGAGTGTGTGGCTGGAAGTAATTTGGAATATTGTCTAAGAAACCCATAAAGGACACAGGAGTCAAAGGAGGAAGTTGCTAACCACCTACCTGAGCAAAGTAGATCAGACCAACTGCAGGGCCTTGCTTCTGACTGAGAGGGGCATGCGAGTTTAGGGCCAGAGGTGCTATGCTTGGCACTCTAGGGATGAGGCTGCACACTGTCGCCTCTATCTTTCTTTTTCATCCTTCCCCACGCAGCAAGCAGCTTTTCCTCCAAACAGATATTGAACAAGTGTCTAAAGGATGTTGGTTAAATTTTCGTTATGAAGAATATTGGGGTCCCTGAAGGGCTGCCCATCTCAGTCTCAACCTGGCTTCAAGAAGGTGGAGAGATGAGAAGTAGAGAGATGCTGCACTTTTCCTGGTACTCACTTGAATCCTCAAACTCTCCAGCTTGCTCCCTCCTCCCTTCCTGACAAAAAAAACAAGAGAAGAGAAAAAGAAGAAAAGGGTAAAAGTCGGAGGATGTATTTGGTTATAAAACACCAGAACTCCTTTCCCCTGCCTATAATGTAAGGGTGATAGAGCTCCGACATCTCCTATCCCCCATTCCAAATTGGAGAAGCTCTGAAAAATAAAACTGCCTCTCATATTTCATTTGATGCAAAACCTGACCTATCAGGAAGTGAAACTCTCTGTAGTCTTTATCCTAATCAGTAGACATATTCATATATTTCAATGCAGAAATATTTACTGGTATGATTTCAAGATGCAGCTCCATGGTTTTATGTACCATATCACCTTTATAAAAGCTGAGAAACAATGAAATCTATAACACGTTAGCCCTATGGTTTTCAGGTAAGAAATAATATTGAAAGATATTTCAGAAGCGATAAGTGAGAGAATGTTCACAAAGCACCCAGAACGTGCCTGACACCCAAGAAACAGGAATTGCATTTCCTTCTGCCCATGTTTGGCTTATTTGAAGAAGGAGCCCTTCTTCAGAAATTAGCTCCAGGCTGGCTAACGGGGATCAGATATTACCAATGAGGTACAGAGTGAAAATATTTGCAACTTCTACAACAGAGAGCTAATATATATCTAACATATCCAGAACTCTTAAAGAAGAAAAAAAAGACCAAACTTGGTAGGAAAATAGAAAAAATAAATGAATAGATAGTTTATAGGAAATGATAACCAAATGTTCCTTAAACATTAAAAAAAAAAAAAAAAAAAAAAAAAAAGCCCACAGAGGGTTACAAGAGGGAAGGGATGGGGTGAAAGGGTAATTGGGTGATCGGTCCTGAGGAGGGCAGGTGTGGTGATAAACACTGGGTGTTACATTCAACTAATGAATCTGTGAACACTGCATCAGAAACTAATGATGTAGTATATGTTGGTTAATGGGACATAATAACAATAATGATGATAATAATAATAATAAATAAGCCACCCTTGGAAGACTTCTTGTTTTCTGCTCCCTTCAACCCAGGTCCCTGTTCCCTCTTCTGGGTGCTCTCTCCTTCCGTTCCAAACTCCTGTCCAAGAACAACGAGATGAACAATGTAGAAAGCAAAGCAGGACCAAACTGTAACAACAAGCAATTACACAACCAGAGTAGGAGGCTCCAGCCCTCTCTCAACAACTCAATGCGGTCTACAGAGCATCCACGAAATACAGGTCTTGATGGCAAACCATCTGAATCCCACAGCTGTCTCCATACATCTGTCCACATCCACATCCACTGTGGAGGACACATTGATTTTAGGCACAGGGACCATTACAAAAATGCTCCCGATTTACTTTGGCCATAAGGGAAATTTCAATATGTTTCAGAGGCATGAAATCACACAGAACATGTTGTGGTAACATAATGTGCTAGAAATCAGATAAAAAACTAACCAGAAATTCCCATATGTTTAGACAGAGAGAAGAACCTCTAACAATGATATAGGAGTAAAGAAATAGAAAAAAAAAGAGCTACATTGGAACTGAATGATATGAGTCATGTTACAATAGTAATCAAATATGTCTTTGGCTGAGAATATCCTGGAAATGTGGTGAGAACACTATATGGTCTCAAAATCATGCCTAATAGACTGAACCCTATAAATCCTATGTGATGAAGGAGAACACAAATCCATCCTGACATAGGCCTCCTGTCATTTGCTACCAATATCCCACGTCCCTCCTCCAACCCTGCACAGTCCCCCAGATGGACTGGCACCATGTGGTGGCCCCAAGTGGCTCCAGCAAGGATGTCATGCTGTCCTCTGACTCAGGAAGTTGGATGAAGTCCTGTAGACATGCTCTGACTAGTAAGATGTGCGAGGCAGTGAGACGTGCCATCTTGAACAGAACACCTGGGACTGAGTCAGGCTCTTGTTCCGTCCATCTCATATAGCACCTGGCAATTACCTATGGTGGGTGCTCTTTTATCCTGGCCCCATGAAGAGCGTGTGGACATGTGGCAGGTACTAGAAACATACTTCCCTAATAGAAGCTGCTAAGGCACAGGGTTACAGGTTACTCACAGTAACATCTGGCCCTTCCTAACTGGCACACATCCTCCAGTCTTCTCTCTGTGTCTTGGCAAACCACTCTGTGTTGACAGTGTTTGACTTCCACCTCTGCCCATGTCTTTACTCCAACCTCAGGCAATTTACTGTGAGTCTCTGAGCCTCCATTTCTACTCTAGAAGGTGGTTGGTTATACCATCTCAGGTTTGGGGGGGATTAATAATAATACATGTAAAGTTTGAGTCAGCAACTGGAACAGACAGCAAATGCTCAATAAATTTTTGCTGTATACCTTTATGTCTCGATTGTAAACATTCTGAAAGCTCAGAAATGTATTGTGACAAAAGAAAGACTTGTTCAATTTTTGGCTTGTGCATCCTTTTGAACTGTGTTTTTCAACAAACAGTGTAATATTTACATTCATTGACAGTATTTTTCCTCTTAACAAGGTACTGTGCTCTTTTTAAGTTACAAATTATAGCTTGCTTCAGCTTTTTAAATTATTTAATGTTAAATATTGCCAATAATTTAATCGTTTTTCTATTGTGGGGCATTTTCATGGGCTGCACATGGCATCAAAAACAAAAGAAGTAGATTAAAGTATATCATGTATTACAGGCTAGAATAAACACTTTGTTCACTTTTGTTTGTCATGTATCCATATATGTCTACATATATGTATATATGTATACAATTTAAGATGTACTCCCAGAGACTCTAAGATGGTGGAGAAATAGACGACCTTCATTTCATCTGGTCACAGGAATTCAGTTAGACAGTTATCAAATCATTCTGAACGCCTGTGAACTCACCCAGAGATGTAAGAAAAGAGTAGCTGCAACTCTAGAAATATAAAAGCATCCTCTTTCTATAAGATAGGACAAGTGGAGAAGTGAATTCGTGTTGATATATGGGAAGATAAACTGCAGGGAGGTACCAGAAAATGATATAGTAGAGGACTGCAAAGTAAGGACTTTTAGAAGTTTGCTCTGATGAGGGCCATTCCTGCCTGAATGGTACCCAGGTGGTGAAGCAGGGCAGAATCCTAGGTGGGAGTGTCATCTCAAGATGCCCAAGGTCACAGAAATAACAGGGTTGCCGAGTGTGGCAGACCTCCCAGGCATTGAAGCGGGGACTCTTGCTGGAATCATCAAGTCCCAGTGTGGACTCTCAGCTCCAGGCTGCCAGAAGCCATGGGACCCAGCAACAGCACACAGTGCCAGCAGGGACCCAGCAACAGCACACAGGCAAGATCCCCTCTCCTCCCAGAAGGAGCGGCTTGGGTGTGCCCTGCAGGAGTCTCTAGGAGTCTCTAGGGTTCCGCCCTGAGATACAAATGCTTAGTCATAGGCTGGGTTAGCACACAGAGCAGACAGAGACCAGGGAGCCAGGAATGATTCACTGCTTTTCTCTTAGGGTGCACTGAGGAATGGGGCCTCAGACTCTTGGATCCTGGCCTGGACATTGCAAGGCTGCCTTTTTCATTCTCCTCCTCTAAGGAGGCACAGAGAACCTTCAGGGAACAAAAGCTGGAGCAAACTGGAGTAGATTACTGAGCTTGACACCTAGGCAGGTGCAGTGCAATTCTGCCCTGGGGCAAAAATGCCACAGAATCAAGGCAACAGGCTCCTTACCCAGAGGATCAGCAAGAACACACCACCAAGTTTACTGATCACTGAGAATGCCCAAACCCCAGTGCTAGGGGAATATAGCATATAGAATTCATGGGTTTTTTTCCCCACGATTTTGTCCTTGGCTTTAAAAATAAAAATATTTTTAATTGTGTTGTTAGTCACCATCAAATATATCATTAGTTTTTGAGGCAGTGTTCCAAGATCTATTGTTTATATACAACAGCCAGTGCTCCGTGCAATACACGCCCTCCTTAATACCTACCACCAGACTGATGCATCCCCCCCACGCCCTCCCCTCTAAATCCCTGTTTGTTTCTCAGTCTTTCATGGTTCAGCTCCCTCTCTGATTTCCCCCAATTCACTTTTCCTTTCCTCTGCTGATGTCTTCCATGTTATTCCTTATGTTCCACAAGTAAGTGAAACCATATGATAATTGACTTTCTCTGCTTGACTAGTTCATTCAGCATAATCTCCTCCAGTCCCATCCACACTGATGCAAAAGTTGAGTATTCATCCTTTCTGATGGCTGAGTATATTCCATTGTATATTATGGACCACAACTTATTTATCCATTCACAGTTTTGTCTTTCAGTTTTAATTATTTGGTCTCTTTCTTCTTGTCAACCAATTTATTTTATCCACACTTCTTTAATCTTAACTTTCATTTTTGTAATTAACTTTCTATCCTTCCATTATATTTAATTTTGTTTTTGTAAATATTTAAGTTTCTTGTTCTTTATAAGTTTGGGGTGCAGTTTCTCCTAACAGATCAAAATACACCTAGAATCTAGTGTATTATTCTCTTTGCTTTAACTGGCTAATCATACTCTCTTTTCTTCCTCTCCTTCTTTCTCTTCCACTTCTTGTTTTTGTATGTTAAGTTTTTTAGTTGTGTTTTTTTGTTTTGTTTTCTTCAAGTCTTTTTATTTTTTTAAATTTTTTATTTTTTATAAGCATATACTTTTATCCCCAGGGGTACAGGTCTGTGAATCACCAGGTTTACACGCTTCACAGCACTCACCAAAGCACATACCCTCCCCAATGTCCATAATCCCACCCCCGTCTCCCAAACCCCCTCCCCCCAGCAACCCTCAGTTTGTTTTGTGAGATTAAGAGTCACTTATGGTTTGTCTCCCTCCCAATCCCATCTTGTTTCATTGATTCTTCTCCTACCCACTTAAGCCCCCATGTTGCATCACCACTTCCTCATATCAAGGAGATCATATGAGAGTTGTCTTTCTCTGCTTGACTTATTTCACTAAGCATGATACGCTCTAGTTCCATCCATGTTGTCACAAATGGCAAGATTTCATTTCTTTTGATGGCTGCATAGTATTCCATTGTGTATATATACCACATCTTCTTGATCCATTCATCTGTTGATGGACATCTAGGTTCTTTCCATAGTTTGGCTATTGTGGACATTGCTGCTATAAACATTCGGGTGCATGTGCCCCTTTGGATCACTACGTTTGTATCTTTAGGGTAAATACAAAATAGTGCAATTGCTGGGTCATAGGGAAGTTCTATTTTCAACATTTTGAGGAACCTCCATGCTGTTTTCCAGAGTGACTGCACCAGCTTGCATTCCCACCAACAGTGTAGGAGGGTTCCCCTTTCTCCGCATCCTCGCCAGCATCTGTCATTTCCTGACTTGTTGATTTTAGCCATTCGGACTGGTGTGAGGTGATATCTCATTGTGGTTTTGATTTGTATTTCCCTGATGCCGAGTGATATGGAGCACTTTTTCATGTGTCTGTTGGCCATCTGGATGTCTTCTTTGCAGAAATGTCTGTTCATGTCCTCTGCCCATTTCTTCATTGGATTATTTGTTCTTTGGGTGTTGAGTTTGCTAAGTTCTTTATAGATTCTGGACACTAGTCCTTTATCTGATATGTCATTTGCAAATATCTTGTCCCATTCTGTCAGTTGTTTTTTGATTTTGTTAACTGTTTCCTTTGCTGTGCAAAAGCTTTTGATCTTGATGAAATCCCAATAGTTCATTTTTGCCCTTGCTTCCCTTGCCTTTGGCATTGTTCCTAGGAAGATGTTGCTGTGGCTGAGGTCGAAGAGGTTGCTGCCTGTGTTCTCCTCAAGGATTTTGATGGATTCCTTTCGCACATTGAGGTCCTTCATCCATTTTGAGTCTATTTTTGTGTGTGGTGTAAGGAAATGGTCCAATTTCATTTTTCTGCATGTGGTTGTCCAATTTTCCCAGCACCATTTATTGAAGAGGCTGTCTTTTTTCCATTGGACATTCTTTCCTGCTTTGTTGAAGATTAGTTGACTGTAGAGTTGAGGGTCTATTTCTGGGCTCTCTATTCTGTTCCATTGATCTATGTGTCTGTTTTTGTGCCAGTACCATGCTGTCTTGATGATGACAGCTTTGGAATAGAGCTTGAAGTCCGGAATTGTGATGCCACCAACGTTGGCTTTCTTTTTCAATATCCCTTTAGCTATTCGAGGTCTTTTCTGGTTCCATATAAATTTTAGAATTATTTGTTCCATTTCTTTGAAAAAGATGGATGGTACTTTGATAGGAATTGCATTAAATGTGTAGATTGCTTTAGGTAGCATAGACATTTTCACAATATTTATTCTTCCAATCCAGGAACATGGAACATTTTTCCATTTCTTTGTGTCTTCCTCAATTTCTTTCATAAGTACTTTATAGTTTTCTGAGTATAGATTCTGTGTCTCTTTGGTTAGGTTTATTCCTAGGTATCTTATGGTTTGGGGTGCAATTGTAAATGGGATTGACTCCTTAACATTTGATACTCTGAATAGATGCTGAAAAAGCATTTGACAAATATAGCATCCCTTCCTGATCAAAACTCTTCAAAGTGTAGGGATAGAGGGCACATACCTCAATATCATCAAAGCCATCTATGAAAAACCCACTGCAAATATCATTCTCAATGGAGAAAAACTGAAAGCTTTTCCGCTAAGGTCAGGAACATGGCAGGGATGTCCATTATCACCACTGCTATTCAACATAGTACTATAGGTCCTAGCCTCAGCAATCAGACAACAAAAGGAAATTAAAGGCATCCAAATCGGCAAAGAAGTAGTCAAATTATCACTCTTCGCAGATGATATGATACTATATGTGGAAAACCCAAAAGACTCCACTCCAAAACTGCTAGACCTTATACAGGAATTCAGTAAAGTGTCAGGATATAAAATCAATGCACAGAAATCAGTTGCATTTCTCTACACCAACAGCAAGACAGAAGAAAGAGAAATTAAGGAGTCTTCAAGTCTTTTTAAATTTTCATCTTCATGGATACATTCTATCCTTTCCGTATATTTAATTTTATTTTTGTGTATATACGTGTGTACATATATATAAATATATATGTATACATATATATGTTACAAGATTATATATATGGAAATCTGCAAATTTGTAAAATCTAGAAGTGCCAGCAGGAACCATATTATTTCATAATATGTATTATATAATACTGTATATTGTATGTATTACTTATTTATATATATTTCATATGTATATTTATGGAAGATTTTCCTTCTATACAATTTTGAGGTGGAGTTTTTTCTAACAAACCAAAGGATACACTCAGGATATGTAGTGTATTGTTCTGTTTTCCCTACATGTCCCATGATATTCTCTCTGTTCTGTTCACCTGGCTGAGTAATTTCCCTTTTTTTTTTCTTTCTTTTGTTTTTGGACTTTTAGGTTTCATTTATAGGTGGGTATTATAGAGGGCACAGATTGCATGGAGCACTGGGTGTGGTGAAAAAATAATGATACTGTTATGCTGAAAATAAATAAATGAAAAAAAATTGAAAAATAAAAAGACCTCATGTGAGACAGGAATCCATCAGAATCCTAGAGGAGTACATAGGCAGTAATCTCTTTGATATCAGCCACAGCAACTTCTTTCAAGATATGTCTCCAAAGGCAAAGGAAACAAAAGCGAAGATGAACTTTTGGGACTTAATCAAAATCAAAAGCTTCTGCACAGCAGAGAATATGGAGCTTGAAATCATATATGGAAAGCCTTGGGGGATAAATAAAACTCACACAACACACAAAAAAATATAATGGCACTAACTTCCTATCTTTTCATAGTTACTCTGAATGTAAATGAATTAAATGGACAATCAAACGGCACAGGGTATAGGATTGGATGAAAAGGCCAAGACCCATCCATAATGTTATCTAAAGAGAATCAGTTTAGACCTAAAGATACCCCCAGACAGAAAGTGAGGGTTTTAGAAAAATATTTATCATGCTAATGGACATCAAAAGAAAAATGGCATAGCAACCCTTATCAGACAAATTAGATTTTATGGGCACCTGGGTGGCTCAGTGGGTTAAAACCTATGCCTTCGGCTCAGGTCATGATCCCAGGGTCCTGAGCTTGAGCCCAACATCGGGATCTCTGCTCAGCAGTGTGCCTCTCTCTCTCTCTCTCTCTCTCTCTCTGTGCCTGCCTCTCTGTCTTCTTGTGATCTCTGTCAAATAAATAAAATAAAATCTTTTTTTAAAATTAGATTTTAAACTAAAGACTGTCATAAGAGAGGAAGAAGCTAAGGCATATTAAAGGCTGTCTATCAAACAACTATCTATCAAACAAGAAGCTCTATGGGAGGCCTGGGGGTGGCTATCATATTCCCACATCAAAGGCTCTCTATCAAACAAGAAGCTCTAATAATGATAAATATTTGTGTTGCTAACACAGGGGCAGCCAATTATATAAGCAAATTATAACAAAATTAAAGAAACACAGCAACAGTAAACAATAGTAGTAGGGTACTTGAACACCCCACGTACAGGAATGGACCTATCATTTAAGCAGAAAATCAACCAGGAAAGAAGTGTTTTGAATGACACAGGGCACCAGGTGGACTTCACATATATACTCAGAACATTCCATCCTCAAAAAAAAAAAAAAAAAAAAAAAAAAAAGACATTTTTCTTGAGTACACATAGAACATTCTCCACAATAGATTACATACTGGGTCACAATCACATTTCAACCAGTACCAAAGACTGGTATTTTTCCTCACATATCCTTAGACCCCAGTGCTGTGTGAATTTTTAACTTAATCATGAAAGGAACTCACATACATGGAAAGAACTCACATACATGGAGGCTAAAGAGCATCTTACTAAAGAATGAATGGGTCAACCAGGAAATTAAACAAGAACTGAAAAAAATCATGTAAACAAATGAAAATTAAAAACAAAACAAAACAAAACAATGGATTAAAACGTTTGGGATGCAGCAACGGTGGGCCTGAGAGGGAAGCATATAGTAATACAAACATTTCACAAGAAACAAGAAGAGTCTCAAATACACAACCTATCCTTAGACCCAAAGGATCTGGAAGAAGAACAGCAAAGAAGCCTAAACATGGCAGATGAAAAGAACTAATAAAAATCAGAGCATAAGACAATGAAATAGAAATCAAAAGAATGGTAGAACAGATAAATGAAACAAGGAGCTAGTTGCATGAAAGAATCCATAAGATTGATAAACCCCTGCCAGACTTATCAAAAACAGAAAAGAAAGGAACTAAATAAATATAATAATGAATTGTATTTGACCAACAACAAAGAAATACAAACACTGAAGAAACACAATTATAAGAACAATTAGGCAATCTGGAAGAAATGGAGGCATTCCTAGAGTTGTCTAAACTACCAAAACTGAAATGGGAAAAAATAGAAAACCTGAACACATAACCAGCCAGGAAGTTGAACCAATAATCACAAATCTCCCAACAACAAGAGTCCAGCACCAGATGACTTCACAGAGGAATTCTACCTCAAAAGGAACTCTACCAAACATTTAATGAAAAACTTACACCTATTCTTCTGACACTGCTTCAAAAAACAGAAATGGGAGGAACACTTTCAAACTCTTCCTGTGAAGCCAGCATTACCTGCTCCCCAAAACAAAGACCCCAGCAAGAAGGAGAATTACAGGTCAGTATCCTGATGAACATGGATGCAAAAATTGTCACCAAAATACTAGCCAATAGGATCCAACAGTCTATTAAAAGGATTATTCACCACAACCAAGTGGTATTTATTCCTGGGTTGCAAGGGTGGCTCAACATCTGCATATCAATCAATATGATATACTCCATAAATAAAAGAAAGGACAAGAACCATATGATCCACTCATAGATGATGCAAAAAAAAAAAAAAAAAGCACTGACAGGTATAGCATTTTTTCTTGATTGAAAGTCTTTACAGTGTAGGGCTAGAAGGAACATACCTCAATATTATAAAAGTCAAATAAGAAAAGACTAGTGAATATCATTCTCAGTGGGGAAAAACTGAGAGCTTTTCCCCTAAGAACAGGAATATAACAGAGATGTCTACTATCACCACAGCTATTCAACAGAGTACTAAAAGTCCTAGCCTCAGCAATCAGATAAAAAAGAAATGAAAGGCATCTGAATCAGCAAAGACATAGTCAAACTCTCACTCTGCAGATCACAAGATACTCTATGTGGAAAACCCAAAAGACTTCACTCCAATATTGTAGAACTCATGCAGAAATTCAGCAATATGGTAGGATATAAAATCAATGCACAGTAATCAGCGGCACTTCTATATAATGTGAGAGAAGAACAGAGAAATTAAGGAGTTGATCCCCTTTACAATTGCATTCAGAACTGTAATATACCTAGGAATAAACCTAACCAAAGAGGCATAGGATTTGTCCTCTGAAAACTATGGAACACTCATGAAAGAAATTGAGGAAGACAGAAATAAGTGGAAAAACATTTCATACTCATGGATTACAAGAATGAATCCTGTTCAAATGTCTTTGCTGCCTACAGCAATCTATATATTCAACGCAATCTCTATGAAAATACCATCAACTCTTCACAGAGCTGGAAGAAATAATCCTAAAATATGTACAGAGCCACAAAAGACCCTGAAAATCCAAAGGAATGTTGAAAAATAAAACCAAAGGTGGTGGCGTTATAATTCCTGACTTTAAGCTCTACTACAAAGCTGTAGTCATCAAGACAGTATGGTACTGGCACAAAAACAGACACACAGAAAAATGGAACAGAACAGAGAGTCCAGAAATGGACCCTTACCTCTATGGTCAACCAATCTTTGACAAGGCAGGAAAGAATAGTCAATGGAAAAAATGCAGTCTCTTCAACAAATGGTGTTGGAAAAATTGGACAGCCACATGCAGGAGAATGCAAGGTGGACCATTTCCTTACACTATACTCTAAATGGATGAAAGACCTAAATGTAAGACAGAAATCTAGAGGAGAATACAGACAGGAGCCTCTATGCCCTCAGCCACAACAACTCCTTGCTAGACATATCTCCAAAGGCAAGGGAAACAAAGGCAAAAATGAAGTACTGGGAATTCATCAAAATAAAAAGCTTTTGCACCACACAAGAAACAGTGGACCATACCAAACAACCGACAGAATGGGAGAAGACTATTGGAAATGACCTATCAGATAAAGATCTGGTGTCCCAGATCTATAAAGAATTTCTCAAACTCAACACCCAAGGGACAAATAATATAGTCAAGAAATGGGGAGAAGACATGAACAGACACTTCTCCTAAGAAGACATACAAATGGCCAACAGGTACATGAAAAAATGTTCCACATCACTCAGCATCAGGGAAATAGAATTCAAATGCACAATTAAATAAAAGAAAAAAAGCACAATGAAATACCACCTCACACCAGCCAGAATGCCTAAAAATTAACAAGTCAGGACATAAAACAGATGTTGGTGAGGATGCAGAGAAAGAGGAATCCTCTTAGAGTGTTGGTGGAATGCAAGCAGGTACAGGCACTCTGGAAAAACAGTACGGATGTTCCTCAAATAATTGCAAATACAGCTACCCTATGACCCACCAATCACAGTACTGGCTATTTACCCTCAAGATACAAAATGTAATGATCTGAAGGGGCACATGCACCCAAATGATTACAGCAGGAATGTCCACAATAACCAAACTGGGAAGAGCCCAGATGTCTTCCAATCCATTCCAGTCTTCTTATCCATTCCAAAAGATGAATGGATAAAGATTATATAGGGTGTGTTTGTGTGTGTGTGTGTGTACACATACATACATACACACAATGGAATACCACTCAGGAATCAAAAACTGAAATCTTGCCATCTGCAATGACACTGGAACTATGACAATAGAACTAGAAAGTATTACTGTAAACAAAATAAATCAGAGGAAGACAATGATCATATGATATCATACTATCATACTAGTGAAAATATGTGGAATTTAAGGCACAAAACAGAGCATCATAGGGGAAGAGAGGGAAAAAATAAACCAGAGGAAACCAGTGAGGTGCACAAACCAGAAGTACTCTTAATCATAGGAAACGAACTGAGAGCCTCTAGAGAGGAGGATGGTGAAGGGATACGGTAACTGGGCGATGGGCATTAGGGGTGCATGTGATGTAATGAGCCCTGTGTTTTGATAAAAGACTGATATCACTGACCTCTACCTCTGAAACCTGTAATATATACTAACTAACTGGAATTAAATTAAAGAACTAAAAACAAAAACAATGTACTGCCTACTATGACTAATGTTTTGAAAAGCATGTTAGCAGTCCTTGATTTGAATTTCTTTTTCAAATTTTGAAAGATGACAAAAAGCCTTCAGGGGGCACCTCAGTGACTCAGTTTTTTTAAGCACCCAACTCTTGATTTTGGCTCAAGTCATCATCTTAGGATCATGACATCAAGCCCTGAGATAGGGCCCAGGCTCAACAGAGTATCTTAAGTGAGCCTCTCTCTCCCCTCTCCTCTCTCCCTCCCCTGCCCCATCTCTCTCAAAGACAAATAAATCTTAAAAAAAATAGATTACATATAAACTTCTCATATATTTCTAGACACTGGTCTGATGTTTTTTTCCTGTAGGTTGACATGCCAGCCATAGATTCCCATTGGTTTTCCGCCACAGGAAAGAAACTTTCTCTCTTTTGAGATGATATGCTACTATACAGAGAAAAACACTAAAGACTCTACCAAGTAACTACTAGAGTGATTAATGAATTCAGTAAAGTTTCAGGATATAAAGCTAATACACAGAGATCTTTTGCATTTTTATACACTCCTAAGGTAAGTCAAGAAAGAGAAATTAAGAAAAACAATCCTGTTTACAATTACTGCAGAACGTTTAAAACACCTAGCAATAAACTTAACCAAGGAGGTGAAGCACCTGTACTCTGAAAGCTATCCAACACTGGTGAAAGAAATGGAAGGTGACAGAAACAAATTCATGAGCAAATGCCATGTTCCTCAATTGGGACAACCAAGATTAAAATGTCCATACCACCTAAAAGAACCCACAGTTTAATGCAATCCTACCAAAATATCAACACCAGTTTTCACTCAACCAGAACAAAGAATCCAACAGAACAGAAAAGACCCTGACTGGCCAAAGCGATCTTGAAAAAGAACAACAACACTGGAAGTACCAAAATTCCAGATTTCAAGGTATACTACAATGCTGTAGTAATCAAAACAAAAAGGCCTGGTACAAAAATGAACACACACATCAATGAACACAACAGACAGTCCAGAAATAACCCTATTCTTGTATGGTCAATTCACCCATGACAAAGGAGATCAGAAATGCACAATGGGGAAAAGATCTGTCTCTTCAGTGAATGATATGGAAAGAGAGGACAGCCACCCACAAACAATGAAATTGCACTGCTTCCTTACACCATGCCTAAGAAAGACTCAAAACACATTAAGGACTTACATGTGAGACCTGACGCCAGTGGCACTATCATAGCCAATGAGGTTTATCCGAGGCTCGATTATTGCTAATTGAAAATTCCTAAAAGAATATAGGCTGGGCTGTCTTTAACATTGACCAGACATGCCCAGGAATTGAGCCCAGACAAGGAGAAACAATCTTGCAAATCTAATGACATAAAAATTAAAAAATGATAAAAATATAATAAAAATATTTTAAATATTTAGATATTAAATATTAATTAATATTAAATATTATTAAATATCAATTATTTTAATAGTTAAATATTAAATATTATTAATTGTATATTTAAATATTTATTAAATATTAAATAAATAAAATAAACAAAATGATAAAAAAGAGGGAATTCAGGCTTGGAGCAAAGAACAATCTGGCCCTGCCCCACATTCTATAATTCCCATTCCTGACAACTGTACCAGCATTAAAAGATTGGTCTGCTGACAACTTGAGAGAGTTCATGAACCAATATTGGCGGGGAAATGTTACAAGACCTTTTGCAAAGACTGCAAAAAGGGCATACCTTGCTTGTCCCACTTGCCCAAAATACAATCTTGGGAAACAAACCCATACCTCCCCTGGGCATTTTAAACCACTCAATGAACCATCTGACATTTGGCAACTGAATTTCATGCAATTTCCTCATTTCATGAATAGAAGTAAGTGTTAGTTAATGTGCCTATATCTTCTCACTAGACAAACGCTTTCCCTTGGAGAAAGGCCAATGACTCTTTTGCGGCTAAAATCCTGTTAGAAAAAAATTACCCCTTCCAGGGAAGCCCTCTTGAAGTATACACAGTGACCAGAAAACCCATTTTACCCTGCAGGCGTTTCACCAGTTTGCGATGTTTTGCTAGTTTTAGAAAAATTTCATTGTATGTTACTGTCCCCTGTCTTCAAAGTTAGTCTCACAAAATGACCACACTACTGGGGACTCCATTGGCAAAATCTACGGAGACTTTCCAGCTCCCTGGGTCAAAGGGATTGCTGTCACTCCTAAATCTCAAGTCCACCCCTTTGTGGAAATCAGTCTCTTCCCCTGGGAGATAGTCACTGGATTTGATTTGAATTCGATGTGCATTCGACCACTGCCTCTCTGGACCCACAGTTGGGAAAAGGGGATGTATTTCTAGAAAGCAAAGATTGAATTGCCTCTATTCAACCTAACCACACTGCAGTTGAGCAGACTTTTTCACAGTGCGCTCCCAGGGGACACTTACCCTGACCTCCACACCTTGCAACCTGATTCTGTTGGGAAAGATCCCACAAAGATTCTCTCCAACCTGCCCTGAAAGGCCCCTCTCCAATACTGCTAACCAAACCTTGCGCTGCCAAACCCCAGGGAAATGGATGCTTGGGTCCTTGGGACACGTTTAAAGAAGTCGCCAAAGCCTGACTTGACCTCTACATCGTCTGGTCACAAGAAGGTTATTACTGCACCAACTGAAATACAAAACATCTGGGGAGACAGCCTTCTCCACATGTCCGGGCCAGGCCTGCATTCCTCTCCTCACTATTGCTCCTTCTCCATTGTCGGTGCAAAAAGCATGCCATTTTCTGCATCTCCCAGTCTCTTGCAGAAGGAGGAAACTTCTTTGGATTATGACCTTTCCAAAAAACACTCATTTTGAACTTGTGAGCATTTCTAGACATTTAGAAGGTTCAGAATTCAAAAGTCGTTCCTTTAGTTCTACTATTAACTGAATCCTGATTCTAAACCAAATGCATGGTTTCTGAATTTACAACATAACAGACCGCTTTTGATAACACATAGAGCTCTAAACAGTTCTTTTGAAAATGCAATACTGTTTGAGAATGTCCCGGACGTATTCCTATTCTTGCAACAAGTTGTCTAACGAATGCTTCACGTTTTTCAGTGTATCCTATGTCCCCAAACACGCTCCCTGATTTTATTTGGTGCACTCTCCCAGTATTTCACTATTTTGCTCATAGCCACTCATGGAGGACACTTCCAGAAGGCATACAGGACTCTGAGTTGGCCTTCATTGGGAGAAAATCTTTCTCCTTCAGTCCAAACAAGTGCCAATAAATATGTTCAGTGGCACCTTTAATACACAGGGTCCTGGTTTAGAACCAACATATGCTTTGGAATTGTCACCATGCTTTGGTTCTGCCCTTGTTGTCTCTCAAATCCTGTGTAGAAACACTGTCCCCAGTGAGGTGATGCTGACTCACTGATCTCAGTCTTGAGCAGATACAAACTTCACATGGGAAGCTGGTGAAAGTTTCTCCCTTCTAACCCTCCCTGCTCCTCAGTGGTCACTTGAGTAGTTTACAACTGTGATGCACATACCCTCCAACATGAGACATGCCAACCAGAAAAGGCTTTGCTGGCACTGAAACACAAAACCACTAAATACAAAGAACGTGACTGTCGATTGAAATTCCTCCAAGGAAACTTTCCTAAAGTTTTAATTTATATTACAATTAACTCACACACTGTTCTATTCGTTTCAGGTGTATAATCGTGATTCAGTACTTCCATGCAACTCCTGGCGCTCATCACAAGAATACACCACAATCCCCATTACCTGTTAAACTCATCCGCCCCCACCAACACCTCCTCTATGATTACCAACAGGTTGTTCTCTAGTTAAGGGTCTGTTTCTTAGTTTGCCTCTTTCTCCTTCTCTTTGCTTGTATGTTTCATATCATAATTTCCACAAATGAGTGAAATCGTATAGTACCTGTCTTTTCTCTGACTGACTTATTTCATTTATCAAGGCAAATCATGATCAGACGGGGGCAAAGTCATAAGGGGAATGTCACACAGCAGAGGGGTGTTCTGACACACTACCACTCCACATAAATGGGGAACCAACAGGAGGACATGGACTTGATCTTGCACATGGGTGCCCCACTATTCCACCTAGCAGAACTCTATTCTCTTCTCTCTATCCAGCCCCCCACCTTCTCCAACAGGACTCACCCATGAAAAGCCATAATGATTTGAACTTCCAGATGCCTCCAATGCACTTCTGGTTCTTAACAGCCTTTCAAATTGCCCCCTGTCTCTGACTACAGTGAACCTCTCCGAAGTTCCCCAATGTGCCAAAAGGATCAGTCACCGCTTCTTTGGCCTGCATTCAGTTTTCCTTCCTTCTCAAACAAACCCAACATTTGCTGATACTTCTAACCTTGAAGGTTACAAACTGGATGGCACTTTGTTTTAACCTGGGGTTCTGATTCCAGCAGTAATCCGCAAGTGGGCCCCAAGCGCATTCTTCTAAGACACCCTGAGAGTCAGCAGGTTGTGTTTTCATCTCCCAACTACAGGCTGCTCCTCTTACTCTTAATTTGAGTCGGGATCTCTCCCCAGAAACAGGTCTGCTTCTGTAACAAACCAACAATGGCATCTCAGGTAGGGCATCGCAGAACCCCTCCATCCAGAGATTAGGCCCTAAGTAAAATAGGTCTTATTCAACTACCCTCGAGGGAAATGAGGAGCAAACCATGGGAACAACACCAAAAATGCAACAACGTGGAGGCTCACCTACCAGCATGTCTCGGGAAGCAGCCCAGAGCCCCCTCCTCAGCTCTTAGCCAACGAGGCCGCTTCTGCATCGCACCACAGGAGGAACCAACTGCTGCAAACACAGCCCTGGCCCACTGAGGGGTACTGGGTCCTCAGCTGGTGGCAGAAACCCTTTGGGCCCTGAAGAACCCAGCCTCAGGTGATGCCATGGCACGCACTAGGACCCCTGAGGCTGCTGTGCCCAGGCACAAACAGCCCCTTGCCAGCTGGAGGTGCTTGGTCGCCCTCTGCTGGACACTCTGGTAATCTCTGCAATGCACTAAGCAGGGGCAGGGGTCAGCTCAGCGGGAGGCACTGAGGCAGCTCTGGTCCCGGGGAGCCTGTTCTCTGCACTGAGATAGACTATTGTGACAGCGCCTCAGACACAAAGAATCTGATTCCTTCTCCTTTCTGTGTGAGTGATGAATGAAGCCAAATTTGACAATGTTATTATGTAATGTGTAGTGCTTACACCCCTCCTTTCATTAATACACACCTGGGTGACTCAGTGGTTTAAAGCCTCTGCCTTTGGCTTTATCCCAGAGTCCTGCAATCAAGTCCCGAATCAGGCTCTCTGCTCAGTGGGGAGCCTGATTCCTCCTCTCTTCCTCTTTCTTTTTCTCTCTCTCTCTCTCTCTCGGCCTGCCTTTCTGCCTACTTGTGATCTCTGTCTGTCAAATAAATAAATAAAATCTTTTAAAAAAAATACAGACTACAGACGTACAAATGTAAAGTAACAGATAACTTTGGTTACCCACCCAAATATTCCTACTACATAAATCACTGACACCCATTACACTATTTTAATTTTTTTTTCCTTTTTCTTCCTTTTAGAAAGAATTTCCAGTCATGTCAGGGTATATGAAAGTCCACTGAATCAAGACATCATCTAGCACTATGATCTTGATTGTGAGACTTTCTTTTCAACCTTGCCAATAAAGTATTTGGGGACACATAGGTGACAGGGTCAAAATGAAAAGCTAGACAGAACTACACATGTGTTATGAATTTACTGCATGTCTCTTTAGATCATGTTTTCAATCAAAGGGGATTTAGACATGGTAGATGGATAAAATCATTTCCATCATTCTGGTAAGGAACCAATTTTGCCTTCAAGTACTAATTGCCATCTCTTCACTAACAGAAGAAGGCTTGATGAAGTAGATGTTTCTGCTTGCATGTAAGAGAAGGCTGCAGGGGTTGAAATCATCCACCTAACATCCTGGGTCAGGATGCTCATTGGACATGAGGATAATATCTAAGTGTATAATTACCATACATACATTTCATATACTTATTTTGTATATACTACTATATGATATGTACTTGTATCATTATGTATCTATTTCTACATTCAGATGGTTTAACCATCTAGATCTTCTGCATCCTTACTGATTTGGGGTCTGCTTTTTTATCAGCTGCTGAGGGAGGGCTGTGAAAATTTGCCTCAGGGAGGATTTTATTTTTCTTGGAGTATTTTTTTAAAATTGTATTTATTTAGGAGAGAAAGCATGAGTGGGGGGAAGGGGAGAGTGAGAAGGAGAAGCCGACTCCCACTGCATGGGGAGCTGGATGTGTGGCTCCATCAAAAGTCCCTGGGATCATGACCTGAGCTGAAGGCAGATGCTTACCTGACTGAGCCACCCAGGTGCTCCTCTACTTGCAGTCTTGTGAAACACTCCTTTATAGGTTTGACGTCTATGTAACTAAGATCCACAGTTTTACTTCCCTGGGTAAACTACAGCTTTTTTCATTTTGTACCAACTTTCTTTGTATCTAGTAATGCTTTTGGCCTGATATTACTATAGTCAGAGCAGCATTTCCTTCATTGCTGTTTGCATGGTTCATTGTTTTCCCACTGTTTTATTTTCCAAATATCCATAACGTTAATTATTGGAGGATTATCATATCAAAATTTTACCATGGTTGGTCGGTTGGTTGTTTGATCAAGTTGTGGATTTTTATCTGATATTCCTGTCCATTCGCGTTCATCGGGACCCTTTTCTCTTCAACTTTACATTCACCATCTCATGATCTGCTCTTTATTTGTCCAGAATTCTCTACATTTGCTTCTTTTGGAAATCAGTTATTATCTGATATCATACCCTTCACTTTGATTCTGCCCCATGAGCAACATGGGAATAGCCTAGTTTTACTAGAAGGAAGTGGTGTTAAATTCCCCATGGTTCCCACAGTCCATGTCCTGTTCTCCAACATCATTTCACCCAAAGACCTTAGCATCTACTGAAAACTGGTGGCTGATTTTTACATATGCTTTTGCAAGATGATTTCTTCTTTCCATTTCTACTTCTGTCTTTATTTCTAATCAATCTTTTGTAAGGATCTTTCGCTTCTCTCAAATCCTGATTCTTTTTTTTTTTTTACACAAAGACAATTATTTAAGAACTTTATTAACGGGTTCTTGCCGTTTGTTGACTTTTTTGAAAAAATCAAGTTGTAAACTTTTATTACAAATTAAAAATGAGGTTCTTAAAAATCTCAACTTGACCAGATATGAAACAAATTAAAAACCTTTAAAGGTGTATTGAGAAAAACCAGGCTTCTTTTTTTTTTTTCTTAAAGAACACGTTTGTCATTACCAAAAAGAGACGTCTTTAGGTAAAAATAATAAAAACCCCATGCTGCATAGATAATGCAGATAGTTCTATTTATCTGGTAAATGGGCAAAAAGCAAGCACTTAAGGTCTTCAGCTCCAATCTTTTGTTCATTTCTTATTGCTGGAATTTCATCTTCATTTCTTCGTGTTGGATGACTAAACTGGATGATGGTAGAGATGCTAAGCTGGCATTTACTCAGCCCCGCCCTGCTCAGCCTCGGGAGCGGACGAATTCTCAGCTGGTGGATAGGCTGCTTTTGTCTCTTTGCCATCTTGTGGTTTAGGGTTTTCTGGGTGTCTGCGTCGGTAATTGAAGTTGCGGCGGTACCGACGTTGAGGTGGCTGCTGACCCTGGGTCTCATCTCCTTGATTTTCCTTATCTTCCTCGTTGCCATCTTCTCTAGGTTGTCTTTGGCGAGGAAGACCCCTGCGGAATCGTGGTCTATAACTCCGATACATATTCTGTCTCACTGGTCTACCTTGTTCTCCTGCTCCCTGGTTGTCAGCACCTTCCATCACTTCTCCCTGCACAGGAGGGTTGGAATACTGTGGCCGACGCCCATAGGGTCTCCTCATATAGTAAGGTGGGAACCATCACCTGCGGTAGGGCCGGCGCTGTTGGGCCTGGACTTCAGGAACACTTTGCGATCCCTTGTTCTTTTCCCCACTCTCACTATTCTGGTAATTTTGCTGGTAATTGTGTGGAGGACCCCTGTGACGTGGATAGCGTCTATAATGGTTACGGTCTGCTGCATATTTACTGCCTTGCACTGGAACTCCACCAGGGCCTGTCACATTTGCTGCCTCCGCACCCTTTTCTCCTTCAACAACATCAAACTCCACAGTCTCTCCATCTCCTACACTGCGAAGGTACTTCCTGGGGTTATTCTTCTTTATGGCAGTCTGGTGTACAAATACATCTTCCTTGGTGTCATTCCTGTTGATGAAACCATATCCGTTTCTTACATTGAACCATTTTACTGTTCCCAAAACCTTCGTTGCGATGACCTTCTTGTCCCCGCCGGCAGGCGCCACTGATGTGAGGCCGCCCAGGCCGCCGCTCCCTGCGCCGCTGCCCCTGGTGCCGGGCTTGGTGTTGGCAGCGCTGAGGGCGGAGGAGGCGGGGGGGGGGGAGCGGCGGGCAGCTGCTGGGTCTCGGCCTCGCTGCTCATGGTTGCCATGATGGTGACTGGGGCCGGCTGGGGCAGCTACGGCTCCTCCCGCAGTGTGATGGTAACTAGGCAAGCGGCGGCGGTGGGGCTGCTCAGGGCTCTCTGGGGTCCGATCTCCGCTCCTGCTACCGATCGAACTCTCCAATCCTGATTCTAAAGGTTCTCTTAAGTTGTACTCTAGATTTACAGATTATTATTCAGTGTTGGGAAAGCACTCCTGCCATGATTCATTTTGGTGCAGGTTGTCTTTATTTGGTCAATGGTGACCCTTTCAAGCTGGTTCCTGCATCCTTTTAACATGAATATATCCTCCTTCTCAGTCCGCACAAGTTCAGGCACAGAAACCCAGAGGCTGAGAAAGAATTCCCATTGCTTGAGTACAAAAGTCTCTCAGTCTACACCAGAGTCCAGGAAGTTTGGGAAACAACCCGAAGGATCTGATCAAGGTCCTAGTTGATAAGTAACCTCATCAGAGGTGGACTAAAAAGGCCCTGACCTGAGGTCAATATGGCGTCTTCCCCCAAGACAGACACTCTGACTACCCTTTCCTGGGAGGGCCTGCTTTTTTTTTTTAATACTTTCTCTCCTCCATCGAGAATATTTTGAGTCCTATTAGGATTGAATACCCCCTTTCTCCCTTCACCATTAACAATCAAGTGGCAAGTGGCTCTACAAAAGCTTAGAGAGTCTTGAGTGGAAGGGAAGTCTCCCTCTTGGTTGATATTCTAGTTTCCTCCATCCCTAGCTGTGTGCCTGTCTCTGAGCCTCAACGTGCTCACTTCCAAAATGGGGAGGACAATGAGATTTATGTACTGTAGGGCACTGTCCCCTGAGAACAGTTTGATTAATAAAGGTCTTTGGAGCATACCTTACATAAACATTCAATAAACATGACATCCCATTACTTACATTTCCTTCCCTCGCATTTTTTATTTCCTGGCTTCACAGCTGGATCATCTTTCAGGCAAGGCCTAACCAGACTATATCTCCTGACCTCTACCCTCCCACAAATATGCTGGTGCTCTTTCCAGTGCCCAGAAAAGGCCTACAGTTTAACATATTTGTGTTTAATTCAATCTGTTCTTTCTATAGACTAATATCCAGGCAATCCAGGACTCCAGACTGGGTCCCATTCCCCCTTTTAGGGCCAGGATATGAGGGAAGGAAGAGCAAGATCTTCATTTATACTCACATCCCCTCCTACTAACCAGAGGGGATCAGGAGAAATGGTGGATGCAAGGAACCTCTGACATCTGAAGGGTGGGAATCTGGAGCCAAGATGGATCTTGGGGAGAAGAAAAGGAGGAAGGGACACAGAAAGTGGGAACAAGGGAGGTGGGGATGGATGGGAGTGAGTCGAGGACTGGATACAAAGATAAGGACGGGGCATGAGTTGAGGGTGGGCACTTAGCCAAGAAGTACCATTATGAGCAAAATGGGAGTCAAAGAGGGACGTTCAAGAGATAGGATGTTTGGGGCGCCTGGGTGGCTCAGTAAGCCGCTGCCTTCGGCTCAGGTCATGATCTCAGGGTCCTGGGATAAGTCCCGCATCGGGCTACTGCTCAGCAGGGAGCCTGCTTCCTCCTCTCTCTCTCTGCCTGCCTCTCTGCCTACTTGTGATTTCTCTCTGTCAAATAAATAAATAAAATCTTTAAAAAAAAAAAAAAGAGATAGGATGTTGAACTCATAACAGTACCACTGATAATGATCTACAATAAATGTCTCATTCCAACCAGAGCATTCCACTTTATGTGACAGTTGCATAAGATTATCTAGGTCACTCTACTGCCTTGCATGCATAGATTTTCAGGGAAGGGAAAAATGTAAGTTTATTTTCATGACTGAGCTTTGAGATCTCCCAAGAATGTTTGTGTGTTTTAAAAGGTAGATCCTCTCCTGGGGCACAGAGGGACAACACCCATCATTGTTGGCAGCACCAGGAGTTATGAGGGGTTGGGTGCCTCAGAAAGTGACTCTAAGACAAGGATGTGAGTATAAGTAGTTTCTCTGGAAGGATCTTTGGTGGGAAGAAATGATGGGAGCTAAGATGTGAAGAAGGAGAGCAGCCAACACAGAAGACAGGGTGTTAGTTTAGAGGTCACTGCTTGGGCAACTCTGTCTCCATCCACTGGGAACATTTTTTAAATACATGCAGAACAGCCCTGAGTCATCCCATCCAAGTGCAAAAAGACCTGCACAGGATGAGTGTTGCTCTTATGGACATTGGTTACCTGGCTCCCGAGCTGACTGCCATGGCCAAAGAAGCCAAGGAAGCCAATGGACACCCTTGGGTAAAGAGCTGCAGGCAACTGTGAAGGCAGCCACTGTGTGTACAAGACAGGGCTTGTCAGTGAAGACACTAGAGGGCACCAACCCTCTCCTCTCCTCTCCTCCCTATCATGACCCATGGGATCTGAAATATTGAGAAATTAGTGTAGTGCTGCCAATCATACACCAAATGACTGCCAGGAGGCCTTACTTTCCTGATCACTTACAGTCCCAACACTGATACTTCTTAAATAACAAGTAACTTCTGTCCCATGACTACTCCAACCCCACTCTTTCACTCCAGAAGTTTCAGTTCAAGCAAATATTCTTCCAAGCACTCTTCAAATCTTGCCAGGAACAAAGACATGCACCTTTAACAAGGGATGGAGGATTATCGACAGTCTATACCTTGTGCCAAGAACAGCAAACAATTTTGTCCTCCAAGAAAAAATTCCCATTCCTTGGAGTCTCAGAAGGCATAGGATTTAAGAGTGCTCACTATCCTTGAAATCATTATTAATAAACACAGCTTTACAAGCTGAACAGCAATTGACAGTATATTGTGGTAGTGACAAAATAATAAATGTAATCATGTTCCCATCCTATAAACATTAACAATTAACTATGCATCTTGAAATCAACCATATATATATATATATATATATATATATATATATATATATATTAAAGATTTTATTTATTTACTTGACAGAGAGAGAGATCACAAGTAGGCAGAGAGGCAGGCAGAGAGAGAAAGAGGAGGAAGCAGACTCCTGATGCACAGACAGCCCAATGAGGGGCTTGATCCAAGGACCGTGAGATCATGACCTGAGCCAAAGAAAGAGACATGAACCCACTGAACCATCCAGGCACCCCCCCCTTTTTTTTTTTTTTTTTGAGAAAGAGAGAGGGAACAAAATCTGAATGGGTGGGGTGGGATAGTGGGAGAAAGAGAAACTTTTTTTTAAAGATTTTATTTATTTATTTGACAGAGAGATCACAAGTAGACTGAGTGGCAGGCAGAGATAAGGGAGAAGCAGGCGCCCTGCCAAGCTTAGAACATGTTGTGGGGCTCGATCACAGGACCCTAAGATCAAGACATGACCTGAAGGCACAGGATTAAACCACTAAGCCACCCAGGCACGGGAGAGGGAGACTCTTAAGCAGACTCCATGCTCAGTGTGGAACCTGATTTGGGCTTAGTCTCATGACCCTGAGATCATGACCTGATGCTTAAGCAACTGAGCCACCCAGGCAGTCTTCCTATCAACTCTATTTTATTTCCTCAGTAACCCCTAAATAGCCTTTGTTGGTATTAACTGTTCTAGTATTATGACCATGATTGTTCTCCCATGAATAATTAGTCCCTAGAATGCCAGGCACCAACTTCCCAGAGCACCATGGGATGACACATCCATTCTAGATTAGAAAACCACATTATGATAGAATACATAATGTTATATATGTTTTACCTTAACACAAAACATCTGTAATAGCTCCTTCTGTGATTTCTATATTGTTGTGTATTACTCAATTTCTGTAACATGAATGATATTATTTAAATAAACAACATAAAAGAATAGGTGTCCATTACTACTAAGTAATGGTAGCACTAATTATGCAACATTATGTATTAAAAATAAAAAAAAACAATGATTATGAATAAACTTTAAAATAGGTTTAGATTTACCAACAAAACCAAATAGGAAAGACAGGACTGACTGAACATTTCCATACACCTAGCAAAGTTTGCCAACTATTTTCCTTTTCTTTTAATTCCATTATGGTTCTCATACAGTGTTCATTTCTAGAATACAACAGAGGGATTCAACGCTTCCATGCATTCTCCAGGGCTCATCAGAACAAGCAGCTCCTTCATCCCTATCACCTACTTCACCCATGCTGGCAACCATCACCTTGTCTGTCGTGAAAAGTCCGGACAAAAGACCTGAGACTGAGGCAGGAATCCATCAAAATCCTAGAGGAGAACAAGGGCAGCAATCCCTTTGACTTCATCCACAGAAACTCCTTACTACACACACCTACAAAGGCAAGGGAAACAAAAGCGAAAATGAACTTTTGGGACTTCATCAAAATCAAAAGCTTCTGCGCAGCAAAGGAAAACCATCAACAATGAAAGAGGCAACCCACAGAATGGGAAAAGGTATATGCAAATGACACTACAGACAAAGGTCTGTTATCCAAGATCTATAAATATCTTCTCAAACTCAACACCCAAAAGACAAATAGTCGAGTCAAAAAATGGGACAAAAATGTGACGATACAGTTCTGCAAAGAAGACATACAAATGGCTAACAGATGCATGAAAAACTGTTCATCATTAGCCATCAGGGAGATTCAAATCAAAACCACCCAGATACCACCTTCCACCACGTAGAACGGCAAAAACTGACCAGGCAAGAAACAGCAAGTGTTGCAGAAGTTGGGAGAAAGGAGAACCCTCTCAACTGTTGGTGGGAATGGAAGTTGGTACAGCCCATTGGGAGGTTCCTCAAAAAATGAAAAATAGAGGATATAATATTGCACAACAGGGCTGAACCTGTTTGAAAAATTGTATGTGGCCAAGTGATTCATGTTGGCTGGCTCACTTGTTCTCAGGATACCTAATTTTTCTCTTCCTCTCCTTCATCCTCTTTAGCAGTAATAGGACATTCAAATATTTCAAATTTAAAAAGACATTCCACTTCCCCTTTATCCTCTACAACATTAATAGGACAATCAAATATTTCTAATTTAAAAAGACATTCCAAGCCTGGAAGAATGTAGAGTGAGTTCAATGAGTTTCAGGCTGAAGGAAAAAGATGTGACCATGAGGTGGCAGTAACATGCAACCCCCTTTCCTGGGGGGACTGACAGGTTTGCAAGAGGGGTGGTCCATCACAGTAATAATCCTTCCAATACTGGGGATATTGAACAGGATACACATGTGCCTAAGTAATGCCTTTCTGCAGCCTGGATGGGAGAGCAGGGTCTCTGCATCAGGGATTTAGAAAGCCAACAGTTGTTCAGGGTCTTTTAGAGCTGAAGGATTAACCTGGATTGCTTGACTGACTCACTGACTTTATTTATGATAAGAAAATATTGGTCACAGTTTCATGACATACAGAATTGAGGCAGGCAGTCAATACCTAAACATCTGCTCTCCAGGGTTATATGAAAAAAATATTTTTAAATGAAAGATAATTTTGGGAGTGATTTAGATGTTATGTTTTGTGCAATAAACAATTTACATCTTAGAGGATCACAAGAAAATATTGAAAACAGAAACTCTGGAAGGATTCTAAATTTAGAGTATTATAGATATTTAATGTCTATATGCCTAATTATATAGTGATAATAAGATCTAGTCTTATATGTTTAAAAAATTCAAAAAATTTGTAATGCTATTACAACATTATGTTAGACCTGAACCACTATTGAGAATATTCAAAGAAAAATGCTATCCCCTGGTTATTGAATGGAAAAAAGGTAAAGCCCATCAGGGAGCTGTTTCTGCGAGTTCAGCGTAGGCGCCTGGTGGCTAGCGCATGTCTGCCCCAGGGACAGGTGGCCAAGGAGCTGCTGTCTCCTTGGGCCCAGAGGTTCAGGACAGGCATGCTTTCTGCCCAGTCTCCTTCCTAAGGGTGTAGCACGCGCCCTGCCCTACTCATCCCCTCCTGTCTCCTTAGCAGCCAGGCTTCTGTCTCTCTGCACTGGGAGTGGGTGACACTTGTATTTCCACCGGCTTCTGTGCCTGCCAGGGCCGGCTCTCCTGCTTCGCAACCGTTTCCAGACCAGAAGGCCAACGGCTCCTGCTCTTCTCCCCGGGCAGCGTGCTGCACCTTTCACAGACATGCTCCTGGGGACCGCACTGAAAAACATGTCCCTTTCCTTAAGGCTCTTTCCACAGACGCAACCGCGCTTCTCTCTCAGGCAGAGGGGATACCCAGGCATAGAGGATTTCGCTCCATGCAGGGTTTATTACACCGAGCTGAGGAGACCAGCTCAGGCAAAGAGGAGCATCCCTCAGAACGGACTCTGATTTCCCAAAGAATGCTGTGCTTTCCCAGAGGGAATGCCGGGGCAAAGAGGCTTTCACTCTATGCGGGTTTCTCCCATCGTGCTGCGAATACTAGGCTAAGGCAAGCAGCAACAGCAGCCCACAGAACCGACTCTGATTTCCCAGCGACTGCTATGCTTTTGCAGAGGTTTTCAGCTTGGCACGAACCGAACTTCGCTGCTTCTTCCTCAGAAAGGCTTTGGGGTGTTTGCTCTGTCGCATCAGGTAAGAAGAGTCACGGGAGAGCTGGTGTCTCTTGGGCCTTGCTTTCCCAGGCTCCATGTTGGTGCCCTGGGTTCACCCTGCCAGGCCGAACTAAGCAGACACAGTCACCACCCTGCAGCAGCGTGCGTGGCCTTAGATGGCACTCTATGCACACTACCATCTCCCGGTGTAGGCAACGCTTGGCCTTTGGCACTGAACCTCAGGCGGATTCGCGGACAAGGCCAGTGCCTTCCCCACAGGAGAGGAGAGGAGACAGGATCCCTGAACACCGCCCGTTCACTGGAATGGGGAGCTTTGGGGGATTATCACCACTCCTTCCCCCGGAAACCCCCTGCCACCGAAAACGCTGTCACATGTTGGAGGAAGATGGCATCTGACTGCCCGTTTCTCGAGGGAGCTGTTTCTGCGAGTTCTGGGTATGGAGCCTGGTAGCTAGCCCAAGTCTGCCCTATGGACAGGTGGTCAAGGAGATGCTGTCCCCTTGGGACCAGAAGCACAGGACAGGCCTGCCTTCTGCCCATACTCCTTCCTCAGAGTGGAGCACGCATCCCTGCCCTAGTCGTCCCCTCATGTCTCCTTAGGAACCAGGCTTTGTCTCTCCGCACAGAGGGCGGGTGACACTTGTCTTGCCACTGGCCTGCTCTTCCTGCCATGGCAGGCTACCCTGCTTCCCGTCCTTTTCCCGACCACAAGGCCAATGGCTCCTTCTCTTCTCTGGCGGCGGCGTGCTACGCCTTCCCCAGACTTGCTCCTGGGGAGTGCAGTGACAGACGTGTGCAACCACGCTTCTTTCTCAGATCTCAAATACACAACATAACCCTACACCTAAAGGATTTGGAGAAAGAACAACAAAGAAAGCCTAAACCCAGCAGGAGAAGAGGAATAATAAAGATCAGAGCAGAAATCAATAAAATAGAAACAAACAAACAAAAACCACAAAAAACCAACAACAACAACAAAAAAAAACAGTAGAACAAATCAACGAAACTAGGAGCTGGTTCTTTGAAAGAATTAATAAGATTGATGACCCCTTTCCAGACTTATCAAAAAGAAAAGAGAAAGAACCCAAATAAATAAAATCATGAATGAAAGAGGAGAGATCACAACCAACACCAAAAGAAATACAAACAATTATAAGAACATACTATGAGCAACTCTACGCCAACAAATTCAACAATCTGGAAGAAATGGATACATTCCTAGAGACATATAAAGTACCACAACTGAACCAGGAAGAAATAGAAAACCTGAAGAGACCCATAACCAGTACGGAGATTGAAACAGTCATCAAAAATCTCCAAACAAACAAAAGCCCCGGGCCAGATGGCTTCCCAGGGGGAATTCTACCAAACATTTTAAAGAAGAATTAATTCCTATTCTTATGATACTGTTCCAAAAAAATAGAAATGGAAGGAAAACTCCCAAAACTATTTTTTTTTCTGAGGCCAGCATCACCTTGATCCCAAAACCAGACAAGGATCCCATCAAAAAAAGAGAACTACAGACCAATAGCCTTGATGAACACAGATGCGAAAATTCTCACCAAAATACTAGCCAATAGGATCCAACACTACATTAAAAGGATTATTCACCACGACCAAGTGGGATTTATTCCAGGGCTACAAGGTTGGTTCAACATCTGCAAATCAATCAATGTGATACAACACATCAATAAAAGAAAGAACAAGAACCATATGATACTCTCCCTAGATGCTGAAAAAGCATTTGGCAAAGTGCAGTATCCCTTCCTGATTAAAACTTTTCAAAGTGGGGGCGCCTGGGTGGCTCAGTGGGTTAAGCCTCTACCTTCGGCTCAGGTCATGATCCCAGGGGCCTGGGATCGAGTCATGCATTGGGCTCTCTGCTCAGCAGGGAGCCTGATTTCTCCTCATCTCTCTCTCTGTCTGTCTCTCTGCCTATTTGTGATCTCTCTCTCTGTCAAATAAATAAATAAAATCTTTAAAAAAAACTCTTCAAAGTGTAGGGATAGAGGGCACATATTATCAATATTATCAAAGCCATCTATGAAAAACCCACTGCAAATATCATTGTCAATGGAGAGAAAAACTGAATACTTTTCCCTGAGGTCAGGAACACGGCAGGGATGTCTGTTATCACCACTGCTATTCAACATCGTAGTAGAAGTCCTAGCCTCAGCAATCAGACAACAAAAAGAAATTAAAGGCATCCTAATTTTGCCAAATTGGCAGAAGAGAAGTCAAACTATCCCTGTTTGCAGATGATATGATAGTGTATGTGGAAAACTTAAAGGACTCCACTCCAAATCTGCTATAACTTGTATAGAAATTCTGTAAAGTGTCAGGATATAAATCAATGAAAAGAATTTGGTTGCATTTTTTTTTATACCAACAAGACTGAAGAAATAGAAATTAAGGAGTGAATCCCATTTACAATTGCACCCAAAACCCTAAGATACCTAGGAATAAACCTAACAAAGAATCTATACTCAGAAAACTCTAAAGTACTCATGAAAGAAATTGAAGAAGACACAAAGAAATGGAAAAATGTTCCATGATCCTGTATTGGAAGAACAAATATTGTGAAAATGTCTATGCTACCTAAAGCAATCTACACATTTAATGCAATCCCTATCAAAATCCCATCCATTTTTTTTTTCAAAGAAATGGGACAAATCATCCTAAAATATATATGGAACCAGAAAATACCTCGAATAGCCAGAGGAATATTGAAAAAGAAAGCCAAAGTTGTTGGCAGCACAATTCCAGACTTCAAGCTCTATTACAAAGTTGTCATCATCAAGATAGTAGGGAACTGTCCCCAAAACAGACATAGATCAATGGAACAGAATAGAGATCCCAGAAATACACCCTCAACTCTATGGTCAACTAATCTTCAACAAAGCAGGAAGGAATGTCCTTTGGAAAAAAGACAGCCTCTTCAACAAATGGTGTTGGGAAAATTGAACAGCCACATGCAGAAAAATGAAATTGGACCATTTCCTTACACCACACATGAAAATAGACTGGAAATGGATGAAGAAGCATAATGTGAGAAAGGAATCCATCAAAATCCTTGAGGAGAGAACAGGTAGCAACCTCTTTGACCTCAGCAGCAGCAACTTCTTCCTAGGAACATCGCCAAAGGCAAGGGAAGCAAGGGCAAGAATGAACTATTGGGATTTCATCAGATCAAAAAGCCTTTGCACAGCAAAGGAAACAGTTAACAAAACCAAAAGATGACTGTCAGAAGTTATCTGGGAGAAGATATTTGCAAATTACATACCAGATAAAGGGCCAGTATCTATCCAAAATCTATAAAGAGCTTATCAAACTCAACACCCTAAGAACAAATAATCGAATGAAAAAATGGGCAGAGGACATGAACAGACATTTCTGCAAAGAATACATCCAAATGGCCAACAGACACATGAAAAAATGCTCCACATCACTCGGCATCAGGGAAATACAAATCAAAACCAGAATGAGATACCACCTCACACCTTTCAGAATGGCTGAAATGAACAAGTCAGTCAATGACAGATGCTGGCGAGGATGTGGAGAAAGGGCAACCCTCCTACACTGTACGTGGGAATGCAAGCTGGTGCAACCACTCTGGAAAACAGCGTGGAGGTGCCTCAAAAAGCTGAAAATAGAACTACCCTATGACCCAGTGATTGTAGTACTGGATATATACCCTAAAGATACAAACGTGGCATTCTGAAGGGGCACATGCACCCAAATGTTTATAGCAGCAATGTCCACAATAGTTAAACTATGGAAAGAACCTAAATGTCCTTCAACAGATCAATCTTATTTGATGTGGAATATATGTACAATGGGATACTGTGCAGCCATCAAAAGAAATGAAATCCTGCTATTTGTGATGACATGGATGGAACTAGAGGGTATTATGCTTGGCGAAATAAATCAATCTGAGAAAGACAACTATCCTATGATCTCCCTGATATGATGAAGTGGAGATGCAACATAGGCGGTTTCGGGCGTACGAAAAGAAAAATAAAAGAAGATGGGATTGGGAGGGAGACAAACCATAAAAGACTGAATCTCACAAAACAGACTGAGGGTTGCTGGGGGGAGGTGTGTTGGGAGAGGATGGTGGGGGTATGGACATTGGGGAGGGCAGGTGCTATGGTGAGTGATGGTGAGTGCTGTGAAATGAGTAAACCTGGTGATTCACAGACCTGTACCCCTAGGGATAAAAATACAGTATATGTTTATAAAAAATTTTAAAAAATAATTTTAAAAATCCATTAAAGAAAAAACACATATTGCAAGCCCAGAGCTAATCTCATATTCAATCAAAAAAGTTTGAAAGTTTTCCCCTTAAAGATCAGAAAGAAGACAACTGTGTCCACTTTCACTACTCTCATTTGACATAGTACTGGATGTCCTAGCCAGAGAAACAAGGAACACAAAGAAATAAAAGACTCCAAAAAAAAAAAAAAAGGAAGAAGTAAAATTTTCTTTTTTTTGGATAACATGAACTTACATGTAAAAAAAATCCTAAAAACTTCACAAAAAATTTTGAATAAACAAATTTAATAAAGCTGCCAAATACAAGATCAATATATAAAAGACAAGAATTTTGTTTTGTTTCGTTTTTTTAATAGTTTTTCATGTCATCCTTGCTCAGTGATCACGCTAATCTTCTCTGCATCATTCCAATTTTAGTATATGTGCTGCCAAAGTAAGCACAAGACAGGAGCATTTTAACACTCTAATGATGAACTATCTGAAAAAATAAAGAGAACAATCTAATTCACAATAGCATCAAAAATAATAAAATACTTAGGAAAAGATTTAAGTAAGAAGATGAAAGATCTGTACTCCATAAACTATGACATTGATAAAGAAATTGAAGGAGACACAAATGGAAAGATAGCTCATATTTATGAATGGTAAGAATTAACATTGTTAAAATGTCCATACTACCGAAAACCATCTGTAAATTCAATTCCTATCAAAAATCCAATGTTAGGGGCGCCTGGGTGGCTCAGTGGGATAAGCCGCTGCCTTCGGCTCAGGTCATGATCCCAGGGTCCTGGGATCGAGCCCTGCATCAGGCTCTCAGCTCAGCAGGAAGCTGCTACCTCTTCTCTCTCTGCCTGCCTCTCTGCCTGCTTGTCATCTCTCTCTGTCAAATAAATAAATAAATAATCTTTTTTAAAAATCCAATATTTTTTTTTACAGAAGTAAGTAAAGAATCCTAAAATTTATATGAGACCATAAAAGACAACAAATAATTAAAGCAGTTATGAGAAAGAATGAAGAAGCGAAATTACACTTCTTGATTTGAAACTATACTACAAAGCCCTCATGCTCAAAACAATAAAGTATACTGGCATAAAAATAGACCAATAAACAAGTAGAACAGAATTGAGAGTCCAGAAATAAATCCTTTCATACAGTCACCTAATATTTGACAGGGGCCAACATATATAATGTGTAAAGATAGTCTGTTCAATAAATGATATTTAAAACTGAATAGTCACATCAACCAGCATGAAACTGGAACCTTATATCACTCATAAATCTTAACTTGAAATAGATTAAAGACTTAAATGTGATGCATGAAACTAAATTTCCTAAAGGAAAACATAGGAAAAATTCTCCTTGACATTGGTCTTGCCAATAGTTTTTTGGATACCAGGCCAAAAACACAAGCAAAAGAAGCAAAAATAAATAAATGGTATTACATCAAACTAAAGTTTCTGCATTGCCAAAAAAAAAGGGGGAAAGAAAACACAATCCACAGAATGTAAGAAAATACTTACAAATCTTATATCTGAAAAGAGGTTAATAACCAACAGATACAAATAGAAAAAATATATAATTAAAAAAATAGCAAAAGGATCTCAATAGACTTTTTTTTTTTTTCAAAAAAGTTATATAAATGACCAACAGGAGCATTAAAGTGCTCAACGTAAAAACTCAGGGCAAAGTCATTATGTTGTTGTTGTTGTTGTTTACCTCTGAAAAACACAACAAGATATTACTACCTATTAGAATATATACTACCAAAAAATTAAAACTACCAAATTTTGGTAAATATTGGGGAAAATGGGGAACTTATGCACTGTGATAGGGATATAAATTTGTATGGAAAACAGTATGGAGATTATTCATATTATTAAAAGTAAAATTACCATATGATTCAGTAATCCCACCTCTAGGTGTATATCTAAAGGAAACGAAGGCACTATTCAAAGACATATCTGCACTCTTATGTTCATTATAAAATTATTAACTCTAAGCAAGAGATGGAAATAACTTCAGTATCCATTAATGGATGAATGAATAAAATAAGTATGGTAAATATATACTATGGAATACTACTTAACCATGAAAAATTAAGAAATACTGCCATTTACAACAGCATGGATGGATCTTGAAGGTATTATACTAAGTGAAATATTTCAAAGATTTTATGTATATTTTTTAATTTATGTATTATGATATCCCTTACATACAGAATCTGAAGAAAAAGCAAACTAATGGAAACTTAGAGTTGAGTTGACAAGAGGTGAACCTGGGGTGGAATAAGGTGGTCAAAGGGTACAAACTTGCAACTATAATATGAAAAAGTTCTGGGGATCTAATGTACAGCATGATGATCATAGTTAATAATATATACATACATTTTTATTGTGCTTCCCTTTATTAAACTTTGCATATATCACATTCTTACAAGTTGAAAGTTTATAGCAATCTTGTATAAAAGAGGTCTGCTGCCACCATTTTTCTAACAACATTTGTTCATTTTGTGTCTCTCTGTCACATGTTGGTAATTCTTGCAATATTTCAAGTTTTTTCATTATTATTGTTATTTGTTATGGTGATCTGTGATCAGTAATTATGACCCACTGAAAACTCAGAACTAGTTTACTTAAGGTATATACATTGTTTTTACTTAAAGACATAATGCTTTTGAACAGTACAGTATAGTGTTTATTTTTTATATGCACTGGGAAACATAATTTTTTATTTGCACCGGGAAACCAAAAAAATAATAATTTGACATAGTTTATTGAGATAATCACTTTATTGAGGCGGTCTGGAACAAAACCCACAAGACCTCTGAAGTTTATCTCTACTGTACTATATACATAAAAGTTGCTAAGAGAGTAGATCTTAAAATTCCTTACCATACATGCATAAAAAACAGTGGCAACTATATGAGATAGTAGATGTATTAACATTTATATGTAGATTATACTGCAATACAGATGTATGCCAATTTATCAAATTGTACAAAATTTACACAATGTTAAAAGTTTGCAATGTTATAAGAAATCATTTCTTATATTTACAAATTATAATATGTCGATTATTTTTCAATAAAGCTGGAAAAAAACTTTTTGTAGAATTAATCTATTTTCAAAAAAAAAAGGAGGAAGTAAGGAAGTAGAAACTGCAACTAACTCTGAAATAATAGAATATAAAATCCATTTTCGTTATATACACTGTGACAAAAACTATTACTTAGTTTACAATGAAGGAGGAGTACTTATGAAGCATGAAGGATGGTCTATAAATAAGGCTGAAAGAGCTCAGTTTTAAGGTTTTAATTTTAAAATCTTCTTTTGAAATACTAAACTGACCACCCATTTTTCCAAACATAAATGTCTTAACTGCATGAATTTATTTCAGACAACTCTATAATCTAGTTTTCATAAGAAAGCAGCATGCAATTTTTGAATAAGACAGACTTGCTTAAGTTTCTTTATGTTCAACAGTAAAGGATACTTCCCTAAAAAGAAGAAAAATCAGCATATTTATTATGATAATTATTATTCATAATGAGATTCATATTGAATTAGGGAATATATATCCTCAGAGGGGGTAAAGTAAAATGAAATTTATTTTGGTAAATGTGTCTATGAATAGTCAATACAATGCCTCAATAGAAATGAATATTATCATTTTGAACAATTTAATTACTATTATTAGAATTATTATAAGTATAAAAATAGCTATCATTTTAGCATGGAATATGAGACTCTCATGCTCCATGCTTCATCACATCCACACAACAACTCTGCATAATAAGTATTATCATCACCATTTCATGGGTGAAAAAACTGAGGCTAACACATTTAGATAACTGGTTTATGATTACATGGCTAGTAAAGATGCATCACACTAATTTAGGCTAATTTAGGCTTTATGATTTCAGAATTGTACTCTTTCCACTGCACATTCTATTACTCTGTAAATACTTGGCCTGTTTTCATTTAGTTTTTTAATTTTATTCATGTGGTGATGGCTTAAAGCTTCATTTAAAGGAAGCTTAAAAAAATTCATTTAACCAAAAGCTCCCAAGAATTAAAAATGTCATGGATCTAATGTAGACATGGATATCATTAGTTAATGGGGTAACTATATATTTTCCACTCTAGTGAGATAACAATCAGAGTATTTTTCTAAGTTTTAGTCTCTGAGTGTTCAAAAGGACTTTGTTAAAATAGAAATATTTAGACAAAGGTGATCAAAAGTCTGGATCAGGTCACCTTAAGATAAATATTAGGAAACTGAGGAAACAAATGGAGATTTGAACACTGAACTATGATATAATGAATGGTTTAAAGTATTTAGTAGAGCATAGAAAAGCCCTTTAAAGCCTGGTCTTAGCCTAGCATTGCAGCTTCTGGGATATCTGTCTATCTATCATCTATCTATCTATCTATCTATCTAGATATAAATTTGAAAACTTTTTTAACTTAAAGATTTTGAGAAAAAAACATAATTAGCACCATAGAAGATCTGTTTATGATAACAACATAGCCCCTCCTCCCAGTTTGTTAATATTCTCTCTTATTTAATGTAACATTGTGCAAATAGACCACTACTGATCTGCCGTTATGAATGAAATAACTAAAATAATCTGTTTGCATATCCTGGTGAAAATATTCAATTAGTTCCATGTTGTATTTCTAGGAATGGACCAAATTTTATTTTTAATTTTTAAGTTTTCTAAATATTGTCCAACTTACCTCATATGTTTTTATTATGTGCACTGTCATTCCTTCACATTCTTGCAAGACATTTTCACTGTTGCCCAATATGGTAAGTGTGTAATAGTATGTCATTCTAGGTTCTAATTTATTTTTAATTTAATTTAATTTAATTCCAGATTCATAATAAAGATAAACAGTTTTTTTATATATGAGTGGCCATTTGGATTACCCTTTCTGTAAAGTAATGCTCAAATCTTTTGATATCTTAACATTGTGTCATACTGACTTCTTTAATAGTAGATTTTCTGAATGAACTTTTTAGCTGTGTAGGTCTTCTCTATTTTATTTTGAACTTGTTTTCATTTCAAAATCTTTATATTTATTTTCATAATCTGCTTTTATTTTGCTTTGTCTATTATCTATGTATCTATCTATCTATTTATTTGCAAGCAAGAGAGAGCGAGCAAGTGAGAGCGCAGGGAGGGATAGAAAAAGAAGGGGAAAGAATCTTAAGCAGGCTACAGGCTCAGCACAGAGCCCAACTCTGGGCTCTATTTCACAACCCTGACATCATAACCTGAGCCAAAATGAAAGAAATAAAATAAAATTAAGGTGTTAAAAAAAAAAGGAAAATGAATTGGAGGTTTAATTAAGTGAGCCACCCAGGCACCCCTGTGGTATCTTAAATTAGCTCTCATATCTTTAAAGTTCTAGAGTATCCATTTAATTCATTTATAAAATCTTTCTCAATATCATTTTTAGTTTCAGTTTTTTGTTCAATTTGCTTCCCCTCTCATTTCTTTGAGCAGAGTAATCAAGCCATTTTACAATCTTTATTGATCATTTTAACATCATACTTAATCCCATTTTGTCTATCAAATCTTGTTAATGGTTTTTCTTTGTGTGCTTTGTTACATTTTGCTATGTTCAAGACATTATATTTGAAACTCTTATTGAGTAGGGATAATTAAGAGAGCTAAAATAATGGTATGGTCCTCCTTGGCAGGATTTTCTCTTATATCTGAGAGTCTACAAGACAATCATATTCGAAATTCAGTGATTGACTTTCTCAGTTTACACAGAAGGCAAGGTAGGCTATAGTCTTATTTCTGCTTCTCCTTGTGCTTTGGGGATCTCAACTTAAATTTGGGTTGTACCAAAGTTTTCAAATTTGATTGCTGCTGGATTTTGAGTTTTGTTTCTCTAGTATCAAGTGTCTATTAAAAACACAGCTCAGTGTGTTTTAGCAGTTTCAAATGCTCTCATAGCTAAAATGGCTTCAGGCATATATCTCTAGACTCTCATTGTGTTTCGTATTTTGGCCCAGTAATCCCTCACTTATTTTTATAATCATTCTGATATTTTTAACTTTAAAAGCTATTTTGCCTGGATTTTTAAGTTGTCTTAAGTAGGAGTTTTTAGATCACCATTACTAGAAGCAACAAGAAATATACCTGAAAATATCTGCAGTAGTTTATCACATCTTTATGGCTTTGAACTTCCATAAGCCGAGGCATCCTTCTCTAATCACTTAGGCAAATTCCAATTTACCCTTTAAAACAACACAAGAATTGCTTCATTTAAGAACATGTTCAGGGATGACTCTCCCCCACTGTTCTTACCAACATTCCCACACACTCTTTGCTACCCACACCTTGTTTTTGAACTTTCATTAGGTATATCAGCATCACCAGAATTTTGCTCTATTGTATTTTTGTCCTTTAGAGCTTTAATTAAATATTAATTCCGTAGAAAGTCTGTCCCTTTTCTTTCAAACCTGGGTTAGTTATTTCTTCTCATTCTTTGTCAGAAGTTACTTTATTAGAGAAACTTACAGCTGTATTGTGACTTTGGAGCCTTTACAGTTTTTTGACTGGAAAAAAATCACCCATCCCTGAGATTTTTACGCAGCTTCCTAGCTGATATTATTCAGAAATCTGTTCAAAACAGACTTTTTCAGGGAGGCCCTTTCGGACCACTCTTCTCTTACAAAACCTCTTCTCAATCACTGCTCTTTTTTAAAATGTGCTTATTTATTTCAAATATGCATCACTCTTAAAGAAAAACCAGTACAATTTTTTTCTTTTTAAAGTTGGCTTACCTATTATCTATCTCTCCCATTAAAATGATTCCTCTGGGCTGGGGTTTTGTTGTGCTCATCTTAGGCCAGGCACTCAATAAATTGTCTCTGAATGATTGAATTGTTTGACCCCCTTGCTAGATTCTCAACTTCATGAGGCCAAGGATTGTTCTATTCAGTCCTTCTTTATCCTCAATGTCTGTTATATTGCAGTCACTTACGTGACTAATGGGAAAAATCACAGAAAGAAAGAGTTAAAAACTACAGAAAAACCCTGTGGGTTCAATAACACAAAGCTTTCTAAACTTATTTAGCCCAAGAATTGAATACTGGCTGCACTTTTGATTTTTTTAAAATGGTATTGAATTTAATTTAAATGGAAATACTTGAATAGTAGAATAATAAAAAAAAAATTATAAAAGCGACTAGCTCCTTAAAGTAAGAATTATATAGGGCATCTCTTCTAGAAGCAAAAATTTTCAAATGTCAAACATCTGAAAGCATAGAAGGAGAAGTAAGTGTGTGAATTGTACTTCAATGCTCTTTTCTTTATATTCAGCAAACAGCTTCATTCACACCTTTCCAATTTTTTCAACTCTTTTGACAAAGCCGTCAGAGGAGTTACTGCTGATGACCACCATCACAGCCTGACAGGAGAAATTTTATAAAGAAAAATAATAGCATGTTTTTCCCAAATTGTTAAGGATATGGTGAAGCTCTGTCGGATTCAAAGGAGGAATGTGCAATTCCATGCTATATATCATAATAACTTATTTTAATAGTGGCTTTGCAATTTTTCAGATATATCCATGTACTGAAACCACTATCTAATAAACACAAAAACAAACAAATTAACAGGGGTTCGAGACAGGAATTATCTCATCTAAAAATAGCACATGTTCACAGAATAAACAACACATATCCCAAGTACTACTATAGGTTTCAAGTAATAGTCAAAACAATAGTAAACATGATTCAGACCCCCTACCAGTCAAATCATAAATGGGACCTTAACTGTAAATCCTTATCTTTAGATCAAAGCGGGTAATTGGGTGCTGAAGATACATTATAGAACTAATATGTTATAGAACTCCTCTGAAATGAGTCATTTATTCCATCACTTTTCCTGCACAGCTGCTGACCCGTGTTTTGGTTCCTGGAAATAGCTGCTACCCTGTCATACTTCTTAAAAAGCACATATATTGATAACTCTACTCATTCCTCCATTCCTCGTGACTGTCACTGTGTTAAAATGTGGAGTCAGCTGACTCACTTGTGGTGGTAATTTAAAGTAGATGAGTTTGCAAAGTATTTTGTTATTTCCTAAAAATGCAAAAACCAAATTACATTGAAATCCTAAGGGGTGTTTCAGGGAGAGCTTGTAGGATGTGGTTTCTTGTGTAATCCACAGAGATTAGCTCCAACACATATTTAAACTCTCCTCTAGGAGCAACCTTAGTGGTAAAAAAACAAGAAGATAGACCAGATGTATACACACCCCTGGCACAAAATTATCACTTATGTTTTTGGCTTCCTAGTCTCCTCGTGTTACTTATTTTATCTTAACTTCTCTCTGTAGCAAATCAGGGAACACAGAATCTCAATCAGTTGACATTTTTTCTAACTGAATTACCCCAATAGTCTGATCATCCCCTAAGACCTTTTTTAAATTATTTCACTCATAATCCCAAATCTGCTTTGCTTCCTCATCTTAGTACACTGTAATTGATTTCAAAATGAGGACAGTTGTCAGTAATGCCACATTCATTAATCTATTTTACTATTCCATGTATTTTAGAACTATGAAGATATGTTACTAACCATCCATTCCATAAGCCCCACCCTAAATTTATTATCATGAAAACAAGACCTCAAGAAAGAGAATTCAAAATCATCCTGTATTTGCAATTTATTGCAACAAAGCCTTTATCAATAGACTTACCTGTGCAACATGGTCGTTCAAATTGCTGGTGAAAGCCAGCCCAGATCTATTACAAGCTTTTCTCATGGTTCTAGGTAACCCAAGTGAGCCTTTATTGATACTGGGAAGGGATAAAGCAGGGAAGGGATAAACAGTGGTGTAAGAATGGCTAGACAAAAGTAATGACTATCATTACAAAGTGAGTATTTTAAAGCAAAAGAGCCTGTTGGGAATATTGTTTTTTATAAAATAGTGGTTTTTTAAATTTAACTTTTTAAAATTCAAGTAGTTAACCATATAGTGTACCATTGTAGTTTCAAATGTAGATTCAGTTATTAATCCATAGCATATAATAGCTAATGATCAGTAGTACTTACTGTTATAGCTTCTTGAAAGCAGAATTTTAACCCACTGAGCCACCCAGGCACCCTTGAAAGCAGACTTTTTTTAGATCATATTTTCTGATTACTTCCATGTAGTACAACACTTTCCTGCTACCAACCTTCAAAACATACTGTTTGTTAGAGGAATTTCTTTAATAATAAATAAATAGGAATTTATTTAAATTTATAAATATATAAAATAAATAGGAATTTATTTAAATATTGCACACTGTTTCATTGTTCATAAATAAGGTGATGATATCAATAGCCATTAGTTCGTAGCACTGATATATCACTCTTCTTATTACTTCTCAGTGCATTCTCTTTACACAAAATAGATATATATTTTAAAAGAAAATCTGAATCTGTGGCAAACTTTTAAAAAACCCTATACAGTAAAGTTTATCATTTTAAGTAATCGCAATTATCTTCCTCAATTGTGATAGTATATCCTTCTATCTAGGCCAGATATTGTATGAGGGATTTGAAGAGACAATACTTTTCTAAATTTCACTTTTTCTCATCTGCAAAATGCTGATCATGATCCTACAATTATAATAACACTTACAATTTTTTGATGAAATTTATTTATTTATTTTAAGATTTTATTTCGTTTATCAGAGAGAGTGGGCGAGAGAGCAAGCACAGGCAGACAGAATGGCAGGCAGATGCGGAGGGAGAAGAAGCAGGCTCCTGGCCGAGCAAGGAGCCCGATGCCGGGACTCGATCCCATGACGCTGGGATCATGAACCTGAGCCAAAGGCAGAGCTGCTTAACCAACTGAGCCACCCAGGCGTCCATTTTGATGAAAATTTAACTGTATAAACCAATATATTTGCTGTAATGCGTGGTTTCATGGAAAACATCTTATTTAATTATAAGCAACAACAGTATTAGAAATTAAGTAAATGTGTCTATGATATTTAAAGTTTTAACACATACTTCCAGTGCTTGCCTTATTTTCTCAAATCCCTTTACCACTTTCATGACAGAGTCAAATGTACTTTTTCTACTAGTAGCCAGCTCTTTGTTTTTGTCAGAAAGATGCCCTTGTGGAATTATTTATAATAGCGATATTAGCAATAATAATAATAATAATAATAATAAATAGCAATGAAATGTTAAAAAAAAGTTTTCTTAAAATAATTAGGGTTCTTAGACATCAATTAAGAGGAACCACCCCTCTGGAAAAGCAAATTAATCTGCAAGACATTCCCAGAAGAAATTAACAAGTCAGTCAGATACAGGGGGTTTGTCCCCGTAGACCGCAAGGTTTTGAAGCAAAAACGACTGGTTTTTGGAAAATAGGTAAGGAACAGTGGGGAAAAAAATGAATCAAATGTTGTTGGGCAAAATAAAGTCTTGGTTGTCCTTTTTCCAATGGAGTCCTGGGCCCTTAAATGTAGCAACCCCTCTGGATAGTTTATCTCAATCGCTTTGGCCAGTCACCCCGTTTTAGTAGCTTTTGCTCATTTGACCAACGTTTATTTTTCCAAACCTGTTAAGAGCAAGCGGTTTTTAAATGTGAGAAAACTGATGGTACGTGCCAAATCGTCCCCCCCTTTTTGAACAATAATGCAAGTTAGGGGAAATTTTGTCATTAGAAAAACATAAATTCTATATCCCAAATTAGGGCCCAGAAACACTTATGCTGCACAACTCTGCTTATATCCCAAAATAACCATGTGAAAACTAGTTTTAATATCTGCTTTCTCTTAGTACTTTTTGCAATAAAAACTTCGGACACAAGTTATTGGTTTATAGTGAGCAAGATAATCATGTATTTAATTATTTATTGGGAGCACACAAAACAAACTTCTGAATAAACTATGTTCTTTCACAGAAATTTAGCATTGATAGACACACTTCGATAGGTTAGAAATGATGGAATAAGTGTAGAAGATGGGGCAATCGTTTGGTATTCTGTGACCAATGTTTTGCACTATCTAAAAGAGATCAGTGAAACATGGACTTGGGGTTAGTAGACATGGAATAAACGTAACAGATCACAGAGAAAGAATACTCGTGTCAAAACCGAAACGGGCTGGGATTCCCATCATTTGGGATCCCTGTAGCCTTTACAAAGGTCCATAAATTTTGGTATCTCTGATTAAAGTGATTCCCACCAGTACTGTTAAAACATCTCGTTAAAGTATGATTCCAGAAAAAAAAAAAAGGATTTTTGGCAAATGTATCTGCCTTTGTATCTGGTCAATGATTCAGTCAGGATCCTGGGGATTCGAGTCCTATGGGCTTACTGCTCCATTAGGGGAATTAACTTCTAAGGTTCCTCTCTGGCACCTCCCCTGCCCCACTCAGGCTCTCTCTCTCAATAAATAATACACTCTTTAATTTTTTTAATTAACAAATAAGATAAATAACATAAAATAAAAAGTCTGGTGTCTTACTGCCCCCTTTACTCCTTTTTTTATTTTTTTTTGAGTTGTATTTAAAGCAGCATGCGCGAATATGGGGCTTCATCAAAAACTCAAAACACAAGGAAAAACCTTGAGTTTTTGTTAGGATTTACAGATCTTGTCTGCTAGACCAAAAAACGTTGGCTTTGTTGAACAGTGTGAAACTTAGCAAAAGGAATCAGATAGAATTCTAATAATTTTTTTAGAAATAAAAATTTCCTTCCTCCCCTCCACCAATTTACATACAGACCCCTATTCCATTTCCATTCCAATGGTCCCAAACCAACCTTTTCTAATAGTAATGCATCTGTGTAAACAGGGTCAACCCAAGGAATAAATAAATATTATTTTTCCTGTCTCTTCCACAGTCACATCTGGGTATATTGGTAGCAAACCAATTATCTATCTTAGACATGATATCATAAGGAAGGGTATTCTGTCCATTTGGAACAACTGAAAATCATTGTAATTTTATCTTGGTGCAGTAACTTGAGATGGCAGTGTGGGTTATGAATATATTTTATTTTTTTACTGGG